>NC_133783.1:48901751-48971137 GCF_003597395.2 Chelonoidis abingdonii
TCCACTCTCAGTCTTTATTCAAGCCTAATTTAATGGTGTCCAATTTGCAAATTCATTCCAATTCATCAGTCTCTCATTGGACTGTCTGGTTTGGGGCATTGCTGGCACATGATGGCATATCTCACATTGGTAGATGTGCAGGTGAACGAGCGTCTGATAGTGTGGCTGATGTGATTAGGTCCTATGATGGTGTTCCCTGAATAGATATGTGGACAGAGTTGGCAACAGGCTTTGTTGCAAGGATAGGATAATCCAGGAACCTATCCCCTCTGCCATGTACATTGGCCAAACCGGACAGTTTCTACATAAAAGAATAAATGGTAACAAATCGGACATCAAGAATTATAACATTCAAAAAGCGGTTGGAGAACACTTTAATCTCCCTGGCCACTTGATTACAGACCTAAAAGTTGCAATATTACAACAACAAAAATTCAAAAACAGATGCCAACGAGAGACTGCTGAATTGGAATGAATTTGCAAATTGAACACCATTAAATTAGGCTTGAATAAAGACTGGGAGTGAATGAACTATTTCCCCATGCTCGTTTCCCCTTTTTCCTTTTTTGCAGATACAGACTTACACGGCTGCTACTCTGAAACAAAGAAGCGTGTTTGACTGCCCTAACTGGATAATATGAATTTTGATGCCCCTTCAGATGTCAGGGCTCAGTAGCCTTCTAAACAAAATCTGTCTTTGCAGTGCAAATGAAGTGAAGAACCTTGAACGTTGCATATTTCAATGTAGGTTTTACTCATTGAAAAATGAGATTTCTTAAACCTTTTCAAGATCACTGATTTGTGTATCAAAGAACAAACAAGTGGTTGCTGCTTTCAGACTGAAGTAACGTTCTCAGTTTGCATATCTACAGTCTCATCCAATTTACATACATGTAAATGAGGAGTAGCTTTCCGGAGGAATTGGAGCTACCCCAGTGTAAATGAGATCAGAATCAGGCCCTTTGGAACTCAGCATTTGTGCTGAACTACAAAGTTTTTCTATTTACTTTGACTCAGATCTATTAATAGGTCTATTTTATTTTTCATGTTATTATTTTAACTTGACCTCCTGTAGCAAAAGGAGCTGAAAAGCTGGTGGATCTCCCCAGCAGGGCATTCCTGAGTGTACTAGAATTCCTGGTTGTCATAGAGCCAATGTAGGGGGCATTCTGGGGAAAGGGTAAGCATGGCCATAGCACACTATGATCCCTAGCTGATGAATCTGCCTCTGCATGCCATGGCCAGCTGTGTGTAATTTAGAGCAGCCTCAAGGAGTGAAACAAATCCTCATTGAGTGCCAGGATCAGGAAGATGCACATGGATCCAAATAAGTAGCTAAAACTAGTAGATACTGGCTGCAGCTGAGGATGAGGTGAAGATGTTTATTTAGTATGTGCTAAAAATGATAATGTACTTGTTAACTGAAATGTCTAACAAATAAATAGAACTTGGCACTTCTATATTTCTTTGTATTCAAAGATCTCAAAGCACTGTACTGATATTAAACTTTAAACACCTACCATGTGCACACATTACTAACAATCAGTACAGACCAAATGCTCTGAACCTACTACCAGATATCTCATATGCACTGAAGAGAGTTGACAATAGATCCCTAAAATCAAGTAGGCCTCAGAATCATTAAATGCAAAATAGCAAGGTGCACCCTTTGTCCTAAGTACTATTGAATGGTGTAAGTGGCTTGCAATGAAACCTGAAGCCAACTATTATTATTCATCTGCTTTCTGGCTTTGTTATAAACTCAAAAGGCAGCTGAGACTCATCTAAAGGAAAGCTAAGGCTCTCAAATCTTTTGGATGAACAAGACCCAGGTTCAAGGAAGTTCAGCTTTGCATCAACATTCATGAGATGCAGGGAGATTCTCATGCTTTTCCATGTAACACAGTTCAAAATGCAGAGTTTTTCAGTAAGATTTTGGGGATCAGTTGAACCCAAAATTCATAGTGAAACAAGAGTTATAGAATCAGAGAAAAGGAAATGGAGTGAGGCGGGATTTGATAGCAGCCCTCAACTATCTGAAGGGGGTTCCAGAGAGAATGGAGCTCAGCTGTTCTCAGTGGTGGCAGATGACAGAATAAGGAGCAATAGTCTCAAGTTCCTGTGGGGGAGGTCTAGGTTGGATATTAGAAAAAACTATTTTACTAGAAGGGTGATGAAACACTGGAATGGGTTACTTAGGGAAGTGGTGGAATCTCCATCCTTAGAGGTTTCTAAGGCCTGGCTTGACAAAGCCCTGGCTGGAGTGATTTAGTTGGGGTTGGTCCTGTTTTGAGCAGGGAGTTGGACTAGATGACCTCTTGAGGTCTCTTCCAACCCTAATCTTCTATGATTCTATGAAATGTTTGCATGTGGAGTGACACTGCCAAGCTTTGCACAGATCTCATCCTAAAAGGGGTACATTAGATATCAGTCAGCAGAAAGAAACAAGAACCAAAAAAAGGCTCTCATATGTCATGAGAAGATATTGGTGGTAGTTTAATTGGATCAATTCTTCCAACTTTTGTCTAGGATAGTGGTCCTCAACCATAATCCTGAAGGCTCCCGAAAGTATTTTTTAGTGTATTGGACAGATGATACAAGATAACATATGTCCATTTGTTATTCTTGTTGTGCTAAGCTCAGAGAACTAAGTATTTGTCTTGTCTCACAGCAACAATTTTTAAATGACCTGATTAGAGATTCTCATCAGTTCAGTTATAGTTTGTAGTATCAATGTACAACTAATCTGTTTGGAGGATACAAGAACCTTGTGCATCAAACCTCCTTGAACTTAATGTACAAGTCCCTTCAGTATGCACAGGAAATAGTGCTTTGAGCTTAATGACATTTAAAACGTGGGACTCCCCAGGCTTCCTTTATAAATAAAGGCGATAAAAATTAAACTGTTTTATATGCCAATAAAACAGCTTCAAATGTAGGCAATGAAAAGTGAAATGTGTCTGTTTGTAAGCGCTCCAGGCCTGTGACCGAGAACAAAGGTCTGGGGAAAGAAAAATACAGCAGCTGATTTTGTATCTCTTTGCTAAGTGAAAATCCTCACATAAGATTTAATAGAATCTGTTAAAAATAAGCACACAAATGTGACCAACCTCAGTGGCAATGTAATGGACTGACTTTGCACACATGAATGAAAGTGGGTCTGCTTCAGAGAGTAGTTATTGGACCTACTAGAAGGCATTTCCTTAGCATAGGTGGAGAACTCTTGTTTCTTGAGCGAAAGCACCTGGGTTCTAGTCTGTTCTCCTCATATGTGTGTGATCTATATAGTTATTTTATCTGTGTGCAGCACATGAATTCATTATAGTAGTTCTCTTCCCAGAAGCAGATCCAGGATTCAGTTTTCCCTTCCCGACACCAGCATGAGTATCATCCCTTGCTCAGGAAATATTGCTTTAAGTTGCTACGCAGTGAGTCCTTTGTCCAATACCCTCCCAAGAGGCTCTGTTCAGTCATTCTCAACCAAGGGAGATGGCAGCTGTCATGTGGGAACTTAAGCTGGAGGAAAATGGTAATCTTACCACTCTCTTGGTAATACATTTGCCAACCCAGAGAGGAAGGAAGGATAGCCATATAGTGACGAATGTCTCCTTTCTATTTCTTTAGCTCCTTTTGTGGAAGTCACATATGGAGAAAATCATTACAATGATGCTGAGTGAAAAAACTAGATACAACCACAAAGTAGCATAAAATAACCTCCAGTGTCCTTCCTGAACATTTCCACAAAGTGTCTTAACTAAATTGTTTATTGATAGATTATTCTTTCCAATATAGTGCCTGTTGATAACCCAAATGAGACTGGTTTGTCAGCCCTTCCCCTGCACAAAGAATGTAGGAGATTCCTTGCTATTTAGAATAGCAGCACAAGTTCCACTATTGATTACAAAGTCACACTGAGTGAAGTATGAAATACTCCCAGAGGTTACCCACCTAGAAAACATTGACACCACATAGAAAAGCTTTCTGTTACACTGCTAAAAGAAAAAGCTAAATTCACTGAAATCAATTGCTGAGTTTAAAGAGGAAATATATAATCTACAGAATTTAATGCATATGTATAGATCCATGTCCTGTATGTGTGTGTGATAAAAAAACATATCAGAAAATAAATTTATACAGCAAAGTCCTTCGAGAACAAATGTTGAACCCTAGAAGTTCACCACCAGATGATCCAAAGTTTGCTATTTTAAATGCATAACACCACAATGGTTTTTAGGGTCTGATCCAAAGACAGTTGAAGTTAATTAGAATCTGCATTGACTTTAAAGGACTTGGAATCATCCCCTTTAAACATGATTACCAAGTTGGTTTAGTTTAATGAATGACACACTACAGTCACAAACACTCTGTGATTATATTAATGTATGCAACTTCCACTCACAGCTCAGTGGGGTGCACGTACATGTGAAAGTGATGGAGAGAGAGAAAGACATTTCCTTGTGGTTACATGGCGTAGTAATTATTAATGTAAATTGCTGTTACCTCCACATAAGAAGATGCAAGACAGTTTCCAGGCTTTCCATGCACAAGAGCAGTCAAACATGAGGGGATATTAACAAAGCCTTTTATCTCCTGCATATATCAGGCACCCACCATGTGTTTTTCCTTTATTAGCATACTCCTAACAACAGTACCAAAATGCGGAATGAATTCAATACTTTTTTCAGTCTGTGTGTTTATTGAGCTTTGGTAAACTGGAAAGTTTTATGCACAAAAGACCTAATCCCTCAAATGCAAGCTAAGAATGAGCTTTGAAGTTTTCAAAAGGCTCAGATTCTCTATTGAGCTGTTTTTCTCTACATATTCAAAAATAAAATATTATAGTTAGTCACTAACCAACAGCTCCTACTGTGCTGTGTTAATTGCTGAATCTCAGGAGTGATTTAGAACAAATCATATGAAAATAAGTTGTATACATAACATTACATATCATTCTACAAGACAGTCAATGTGGCAAGAAATATGATGAAAAAAGTTGTTAAAGTTTTGACATTCATTATTTAAAACTCTGAAAAGTTTCTCACAGGGAAAACAAATTTTAAAATATTGAAACTATGTGGAACACACACAGATGGGAGATGTAAAAAAAAGCAAACAGAACCATGGATGAGCAAAACTAAAATCTGCAATAAAATTGAAAGTGAAACTCCTAACTGCATCACTGCAACTGAATTGAATTTCTATATATGTCGCCCTTAAAACAGTTTCCCATTGTTTCCTCATTTCTCTTCATCTGTTGTCATTGTTTGTTTATGAATACAGATGAGTATGAACTAAAACTCTACAACTATGTGCACCCAAATGCTGGGAAATCTGGATCCAGGTCTGAATTTAGGACTTGGACCCAAATCAGGTTATGGTCATCTACCTGGGTCCACAGCTCCCTTTCCCCTTCTAAAAGCAGGAGAGAGGACCCAGTCCCCTCCCTGATGAATACCACCCCCCGATTGCTCCTCATTCTTCTTAGCCAATCCACCTCCTGCATCAGTCTACTTTAACCACTGATCTGCCTAATGCAGGCTGCAATCCTTCAGTGGGATCTTAAATAAACATCCTGTTGAAACTGATCCCTCAGACTGCAAGCTCCTTGGGTTTTAGACAGTTTGTTCTCAGTTACATGGCTGTAAATCCAGAGTAACTACTTTAACTTCAATGGAAGAGGTGTAGCTAAGAAAAAAGGGTAGATAAGAGAAGAGAGTGGCAAGGATGAGCCATAGGTACCATAGTGTCCCAAGGAGGGAGCACAGCACAGGTGGCAGTATGAAGAAAAGAGAAGGAAGGGGAGAGAAATGTGACACAGCAGGTAGAGAAGGAGAATGTAAATTCTGAGCAGCTCCTGTTTCTACTGCACCTCACCTAAAAGAGATAAAGCAGTGAGGGGCAAGAGTATGAATTCCAACAATGAGAATAAGTTCAAAGCCTCCTTATGTGTATTTCCTTAGAAATAAGAAACAGTGGAATTTCTACAGTGATCCTATAAAACACAACATTGATCCAGTGGTAACTAAAGAATCATAGCATGCAATGTATGCATCAAGAAAAACCTAGTACAAATAACTAAATAAAGCTAAATAAAAAAAATTCAAAGGCCAAAACCCCTCAAACATGACACGAAAGGGTTAAATTATGATGAAAACTCAGATGTTTGTGAGCTGGCACAGAGGTTTGTGAATGGGATACTAGCTTTTTATCTCCAAGCACCAAATCCTGGCCTATCCTTCTGTGCAACAGGGTGTCAGTCAGAATCATGTAACTCAGTCAGGGTCTGCCACCACACAGTCTGTGTGAAGTCTGTGGGAGGGGAGAAATCTCTGGGGAGTGAAGCCCATAATTCCACCCCTCACACACACTTCTACAGGCCATATATGGCTGTGAGGATGCTGGAGAACATCATGCCAAGCAGAGCGGTAGGGTACTGCTTGGCTAATTGACATAGAGGACCATGGGGACCAGAGCTAATGTCTCCTTGGAGCTGTCCACCAGGAAGAAGAATGGGCTCCCTGGGACAGACATCAACCACCTCCCATCATGGCAATGGCAAATAGAAACAGATAGCCTCCCACATGGCCCTGCTACCCTCTGCCCAAAACACACATTTTAAAAAATATACTGTGGGCCCCAGTCCTGGCTCCTCTTGTTCTCTCCTGTCAGTGACATTCGGGAGAGAGGGAAGCCAGAATGTGCAAACAAGGAGAACTTCTGTGGGACTAAGCCCTTCTGCTTAGGAGCAGGTGCTGGGCCTCTCTCTGCTGCTTTCTGATAAGGGTCCAAGTGCCCTCTGGATAAGGAGAGCCAGACTGCAGTCTGTGGACCTGGTGTCCCACGCTCCTTACGGTCTCAGTAGCAGCCCTCCTGGTTTGGTCCTGAGGAACAGTTCAAATCTGGCTCAGTTTAGTAGTGGCTGGAAGTCATTAACCTCTTATGAGTGTTAGGTGGCCTCTGTCAGATAAACTAATTTCTTAGTATGGCTTCAATTTCTTAGTCTGGTGGGCCTAAGTACAGCTGGGACCTAGGACAGGAGTCTTAGTTGTGAGGCCATGGACATAGAAATGTTGACAAGGTTATTGCTTTTCCTTTACAGGGCTCCTCTATGTTAGGATCAACTTCCATTGAAATCAATAGTTGTCTTCCTATTGAGTTAACTAAGAGGTCTTAGGGTGAAAGGCCATTGACACAGCAATCTGGGCAGCTTTCACAGCCATTGCTTGTGCCCTCCCCATTCTGTGAATATATAAAAGACCTCATTCTCCAAAGCTGTCAAATTTGAGCTTTACTCTTTCAAAAAGTAACATAAATTTGTGTAATACTTAGGCTAAGCTATGGTGCATGACTGGAATGAAATTACAACCTCTATTTTGAACATCCTCAATGTTATACTGGAGTGGTTTTTTGCTTTTGAACTGCCAATTACTCCTCTTCCCACAACCAAGAGTAGAACACTTGCATCTGGAATCCATTATATCCAGAGTACCTTGAAAAATTTGATTCTCTAAGTAGTGACTGCAGTAAGCTCAGTTTGTTTTGGCTCTCAAGTGCTCCTGAGCTCAGTCAGCTATGCAAAACTGCTGTAAGCTGCAAGGTGTTTTATTAATCAAAAACTGAGAGATAAAATATGAACAGTACAATTTATGTGCAGAGCATAGTTTGTTTCTCTAGCATCTCTTCCTTTATTTATATTAGTTCCAAGTCTAACCTTTCCTCCTGGTGAAAAATTCCAATTACATCTATAAAAAAAACATAATCCTTTTACGTTTAATTGAATTGAAATAAACTGAATTATTTTGACATGTTCCCAAAAATAATTTTAATATGACCTTGACATGACATCTTTGCCTTAAATTGCATTAAAATCAAACTGCAAAGTGCAGCAGAACACTTATCTCAGACGGGTAATTCAAGGCAGGAGTGGCAAGCAGCACTGCTGTGTTCAAAGAACTTATTTCAGTACTGGCTTTGCTCCAGTGTGAATTTGTCTCTATGGACTCGATTCTTTAATGAATGCTACATCCACTAGGAGGATGCATCCACCGCCTCTACAGCTCCCATTGGCTGCAGTTCCCAGCCAATGAGAGCATTGGAGTCAGCGCTTGGGGCAGGGGCAGCATACAGAAAGCCCCTCCCCGGGGCAGCAGCAACATGCCAGTTGCTTGCAGGAGCAGTGCAGAGCAAGGGCAGCCAGGAAGCCTGCCTTAGCCCTGTTGCACTGCCAGTGACTGCACTGGCCGGGGGCCCCTAGGCCCTTTTATACTCCCCAGACCCCTGGGCAATTGCCCCCCCTCCATCAGCAAGCCTGCTTTCAGCAATGGGAACTGGGACACAGAAAGATGGAAAGTACTGCAGAAGTGCAGTTATAAAATGGCATTTAGCTATTTAATTATCTGCAGTATCTCTGACGAATCTAACAAGTTGGGTAGCGCAGTCTAAATGCCCAAACTGAACTTGAGGTAATAGCACATATCTTTTGTGAAGATCCTCCCTTGCCTTGTCCTTGTCAAACCCTATTTAAAATCACTATAAAACCTGAGAGCAGTCAGTTTGGATAATCTGTAAGTTAAATGGACAACAGCGGGAGTTCAGCACCTAGGTGCTTTTGAAAATCTGCATCTTTAGGCACCAAAATACCTTTGAATACATTTCCCCTAAGTGCCTACACCACTTTTGAAAATAGGACTTAGCTGTCTAAGTCACTTAGGCCTTGCAATGCTCAGCAGAGAAACACCTACATGCCTTTAAAAATCAGGACTTCTGTGCCTCTATTCCCCATCTGTACAATGGGGATAATACTTCTCTACCCCACATATGTGTTGTCATTGAAAGATTGATATGTGCTCAGATATTATGGTAAGGGGAACCATGGGATGCCGAAGATAGAAAGAACAGTCCCAGCTCCATTGAAGTCAATGGATGTACATTAATTTACACAAGCTGAGGATCTGACTCTGTGTTTATAGTAGCAGGTGGAATGAAATGGAGCAAATAAAATATCTACACAAGTTGAAAGTTGTTTTATTTCTTAAATTAAAGGGACATAATCTGGTTAAATTTGGCCCAACTGTTAGCTGTTGTAAAAACAAACTTTTACTAAATCTTGCAAAACATTTTCAAGCTCTTTTTTTATTTTACAAAAATAATGGAAGCATTTTTTTAAACAAAGTCTCATTCAGCATTTGGAACCCAAACATTACAGCACGTTGCTACCCCCTGAGAATAGACAGATTGGATTAGTTAGAACAGGGCTAGGCAACCTATGGCATATGTGCCGAAGGCGGCACGCAAGCTGATTTTCAGTGGCACTCACATTGCCTGGGTCCTGGCCACAAGTCCAGGGGCTCTGCATTTTAATTTAATTTTAAATGAAGCTTCTTAAACATTTTTAAAACCTTATTTACTTTACATACAACAATAGGTCAGTTATATATTATAGACTTATTGAAAGAGACCTTCTAAAAACATTAAAATATATTACTGGCACGTAAAACCTTAAATTAGAGTGAATAAACGCAGACTCGGCACACCACTTCTGAAAGGTTGCTGACCCCTGAGTTAGAAGTTGATCAAAGTGAAACATCAGAGTCTATTTTTGTTTGAGAAATGCAAAATGAAAAGAGAAATAGTATAAATGGTAAAAGTTAAAGTAGAATTTTAAGAGAGTACCTTAATAACCAGAATGGTTATGTGTTGTTATAGCTGATCAAATATTATTTCAACAATATATTGCTGAATAAGTTATTTGAGAAACATTTATTAACTTGCTCTATTTGTTGTAGCACATAAGGAATTATTTTCTCATATCTCTTTTTTTAACCTAGCAGTGTCCCTTTAAGCAGTAGGCACTTTAGACTACCCCTGCAGCAAAATACTGGGGAGTTATTAGAATGAAAGCAAAAAGCTTTTAGATTGCAGGTGTGTGCTGAACTTGCATTGTGCTTAATATGCTGATAAATGTGTCTTATTAGGTATAGTTTTCTCGAGATAGGTATTGACCTTTCCTTGGTTTTTTTAGCAGCAGCTTCAGAGTTAAAGCACAAGCTAATTAATGGCACAACTAATCACACAAGACATTGCATGGGAAGTATAGAGGATAAAGGAATTAGGGCTAGGGTAAGTACAAATAAGTACCCTGTAGCCTTGTATATTGCAAACATTGTGCTGGACTGACAGTAAAATTTGAAAGATCCTTGGTGGAAAAAGACAGCTTTGTTTCAAAACTAGATGTAATTACAGAGTTATTTCAGCACAGTGCCCAATCCAGAAAGACCCATAGTGAGTGACCCCCTAGGGAGGCTCCTACAAGTTGGGTTTGAGATGCTCACAGGACAGTATGATCAGTGTTGTTTGTACTGATGTTGCCCATGTTGTGGCTCGAGCTCTTGGGTTTCGAGGATACCAGTCTGTCACCTTCTTACTAAATTCACTTAAAATTAGAGCTGGTCAAAAACTGCAGAAAAAAAACATGAACTTTTTTTTTTTTTTTTAAGTTTCCGTGTCTATAAGTTCCTAGGGGACTGTGTGAGAAGTCATCAATTCTTTTCATGGGCAGTTCTGAAAAACTTTTGCAAACAATTTTAGTTGAAATTTCAAAAACTTTTGACCAGTTCTATTTAAAAATATTTTCTTTCAAACCTAGTTAAATGTATGTTAAACAAGATTTGGTCATCAAAAATCTATCACTTAAAAAGACCAAGCTATGAATCTTCAACTCAAATGTTATTACTAGAGCTGGTTGGGAATTTTCCATCAGAATGGTTTTCCAGAGGAAAATGCCCTTTTCATAAAAAATTTTAAAAAATTAAAATTTCTGTGGAAAATTAATTTTTCCTGAAAATTTTGATTTTCCCATGGGAAAATTGAAATGAAAGCTCCCTGGCTGCCTACCTGCAAGGCTTTTATCAATTTCAATTTCTGCCTGCAAAGGGAGAGTGAAATTGACAAGACTCTTCCAGGCTGGCGAGCTGAAAAATTCCATTTCTGTTCTCCCCAAAGTGACATTTTCTAGAAATCCCTTTCTATGAAAAATTTTGCATTTTTGACTTTTCATCGTGATCTGAGATGAATAAATTTTAAAAAAAAATTCTCGGAAGGGATTTCCATTTTCTAGCCAGCACTAGTTATTTCCGTTATAACATGTAAATGTGAAAACTGGATATCCAGAAAAGATGTAGACAGGCATCTACATATCTTTGAAAGCAAATGCCTCATGAAAATAATTAGCTATTAAACTGAATACATGTATAACAAATGCTGAGATCCATGGTATCTCAAAAGTTGAAAATAAGATGAAACTATCTGGACATCATGTTAAAAATAAAGCTAGAGCACTTCTTATGGCAGAGATGCCATTGGGCAGCTGGAGAAATACATAGAAGAGACCAACCAAAAGAATCCCTCCATCAAACAGAAAGGGAAAACTTATGGGACTTGACATAGAACACATGCGAACAGTGGCCTAGGATAGACAGGGATGGCAGAGTCTTGTTTGTGAAGGAAGGATTCAAAAACATGCTGCCAGTATTTTAGCCAGGGTCTTCCAAAAAAAAGACCATACCATTCTCCTCCACCACCACCACCAACAATTTAGCCTGTGATAAGCCTGTGTACAAACAAAAAACAAAAGAAACACACGTAACCAAGGAGAGATGCAACACTACTTGGCCAAATAACTTATATTATCCTGCAGTTTACTTGACTTATTTATACTTTGTTGCTCTGTAGATTAATAATTTTTCTGCTGAAAAATATGCTGGTTACATTAGCAGTGGTGCAACTCCTGTTCCTTAGTGGCAAAGCTGGGGGCAAAGAGGTATTTTACAGAGGTATCTTCCACAGGTTTCTTTTTAAAAAAAATCTGTCATTTAGTGCAACAACTTCATTGGAAAATATTTGCTCTTCTGAAATATTTTTAAAATCCCCCAAGGATAAGTTCTTTCTAGCAAGGAAGATATAGCAACATCCAGAGAGGAGAGGACTCTGTCAGAGGAAGAGAAATCAGACCAATGCTCCCTTCTCTTGGGTCTGAAAATTTTAACAAGGATCTTCCACCTGCCGCCTCCAGCACTTCAGTGAGTTAAAATTAAATTAAAAACTTCAGGCTAAATTCTCTGCTAGCATATACTGATGTAGCTCCATTGACGTTTGTGGAGCTGCACCAATTTACACCAACAGTGAATATGGACCTTGCATTCTTTCTGGCAATACTCTCCCTCAGCTTTCCATCCAAACCTTTAATGTGAGAATATTGTACCGGGAGATTCAGCAGTATTATTGATTCCGTTAACCTGTCATTGTTAATATACACAAGAGATTGACTGGCAATCATTGCTGAAAGCAAACTCAGCATAATGACAACACTGCTTGTCATTCACACAAGCTCATTGCCACAGTTTACCAAAAAAGGCCCTGATACTGAAAATGCTCAGGAATATGCTGACTTCTTGATTTTAGTGGGACTATTTCCAGGAGCAAAGTGTAGCTCACTGGATTGCACCCAATGCATTTCAAAACCAAAAGTCATATTCTGAACTCTATGGAATAAATCCCATTCTCCTTTATAAACAATAATTCCATCTATGGAATAAGCCCTTATCAAAAACAATTAGTTGCATGTGTGAAAAGTTGTGAGGCTCAATCAGTATTATTACTATATTATGCCTGTCAAATAGAGAGATTTGATGATTATATTACTGCATAATGTTTCTCTAAACAAAAAAATAAGTTCACTGTTGTGATTATTAGATTTGTTTCTGATATTTATATATGATTTATAAACCTTACAAAACTTCCTAACTAAATAGTTATTTTAAAAAAATCTCAACTAACAATTGAGAAGTTAGGGGCTGCCCCTGCAAACGTGGCCTAGCCAAAGCATGTGTATCCCCACAGAATTCCTCACCAGGGATTCACTCAGAGTAGTGAGCTAACACCCACTAAGAAGTGACTGAAGGATTGGGCCCTTAGTCATTTGGTGATGAAGAGAGATTTGCAGATATATATAATCTGAAATATTTTTTTGCTTCTTAAAGATACTTGGGCAATTAGCCGTCATGTCAGCCATCACTGATGACTGAGAGAAAAGGTGCTCAGTGACAGGGAGTAGCTATTTATTTTCCCCCACGCCCCCCAACAGAAACAAAGTGACAAGTCCATAAATGAGAAATGGGAAAGTCACATCTGGTCAGTCTGTGCAAAGAATCTCATTAAGAATCTCGTGCAAAGTAGGGAAATATTTCTCTGAAAATGTTATGCAATTTTCCCAACCTGTATTATAGGTGGCTTTTCAAAAGGAGGAGAAATACATACTTCAATTACGCATTTCCCTCTGTTATATGTTATTTATTATGCATCTGCTTTGTTGCCAAATGGTGGGAGGAAGTAATTTGATGCAGAATGTCAATCAAGCATAAGGAAATAATTAGTAGGAAATAAGTGCAGCTATAAGACTCATACTCCAAAATACAGTTACAGATACAGAAATACAGAACAGGCTCTGAAACAAAGCTGACAGACTCAATGGCCAGATTCTCAGCTGGTGTAAATTACACCAGTTTACTGGAACCAAGACCCTCCTTCACTGTTTGTCCCATTTTTCTTGTACAAAATAAAAGATGGCAGTTCCTCGCCCACTTTATCAGCACCTTTTCTTTGCATGCAGCAAACACAGTAAAAACGGGAAGCTGTATACAGTCCGTCACCAGTCTGATTAGGTGGCTTACAAAGGTGCCATTTAGTACAACTGTAATAAGATGAATAGAAAAAGGGTGTTCAAAAGGCTTGTGTTTTTTTCTGACTGTAGGGTTGGCATTCTTTCCAAGACCTTTTCCCTTCTGCTTATCCAGAACACCTCCGGCAGCTCTGGGAGAACACTTCATCTAGTTGTCTGGGATCTCTGGGAAAACTCTGTTTAGCTCCAGCTCATCACTCATATTAGGCATGTCACAGCTCTCTGCCCACACTGGCCAGGCCCACACCAGGAGGATCTGGTCCAAGGTGATATTATCAGCATTCCAAACCATGTCAACAGCAGGGGTGCTGCGACAAGAGGGTCATGGCCCTCCCACTTTTAACTGACCATAAGGGCGAACGATGGTAGAGTGGGGAGGGGAGGAGCAAGCAGGGGGTGGGGTGTCAGGGAGAAGGGGCAGGGTGGGGGCTTGGAGAGAAGGGGCAGATCCTCGGGGGGAAGGGGTGACAAGGGGAGGGGGGGCCATGGTTTGGGCACCAGTGGCCCCCCCACTTTTAGGGACCTTCTTTCACACATCACATAGTTTTTATACATTTTTTCAAGCTCCTAACATCAATACTTCTTGAATCTAATGGCTTTGGACATCATATGGATCATGTAAAGACCAATTGCTTATGTCCTCAACTTAGCTACATTTCAAGTTTTTCAGTTCAGTGTGTTCCCACTAATCTCAACTAGCCTGAAAGTACTGTCTCCAGCATCCAGCCCGTCACACACTTGTTTACAGTTTAACTTTGCATTCAAATCCAGTTATACGCAAGTTTCCTCATTCCTAGCAAGATCTATGCCTATCTTCAGAAATAATTGTGAATGACAAATCCTTAGGCTCTTCTTTAGGCCATCTCACATATGATAGTGGGAAAAGGGTTTATCTGATATACTAATATTTATTGGCAGAATGTTAATCAAGGCAAGGAACAAAGTAACTAGGATAAAACAGTACCTGTAACAAAGAAATGATTTACTTATTAAATGCATGAAGTCATAACATCAAACATGCCTCTCTCACCACAGAAGTTATCTCTGAGAGCTGCTGTAATGCTCTTGGTAAAACAGTAAACAAAGATAAGAACATGCAGACATAGACATTTTTAACTAATTATAAACCTGTTGGGTTGAGAGTGGGATCCTGCTTTCTTCTTCATTGCCATGTTGGCCTATTTCACGCATGATGAGCACAAACCAAAATCCCAGATCCAAACACCCCGAAACCCTGGAAGGTTCAGATCCAGACCCAGCTCTGCACTTTGCAGTTCATCCACATCTCTGATTTTTGGCTGTTTATCACAATAATCACCTCTGGGGTGGATTTTTTCTAGCAGTTAGTGATCAGCTGAGTGAATGACCTCCTAGGTCAGCCTGGTCCTCTAGGTGGTCATTGCCCTCTGCAGCCTGGCATTGCTAGGTCCTTTGCAGCTGTTGTTCATTTCTGTGGTCACTGTCACACCTTGATGTGGCTGGAATCTGATATAGCTGAAGCCAAACCTGGGCTTAGATTCTTTCCTTTCTAGGCAGCAGGCTGGAGGAATGACGTGTGGGTCCAGCTTAGTCCCACATACTAAGCGATGCAGTTCATTTTCATGACAAATCATTTGTTTGGGAGAGAACTTCTCTCCTCCAGAGTCACTGATAGTGATGTTTATAGGTCCAAGGAGCTTAGAGGTTTCTTTTCTCCCTAATAGCACTGGGCTGGATCTCCACACAAAAGAGCCATGGGAAGGAAAAGTCTGTGAAGCTCCCTAGTGGAGATCATTCCACTGTGGCAGGAATGGGGAAGCTGTTTCCTCCTCCTCCTCAGCCAAGAACTAGTAGATGCTTCCCCACGCAGAACTCTTATTTCTCAGGGCATCCACGTGAAGCACAGAACCACCCACTCCACCTTTGAGAGCCAACTTCCAGCTCCTTGGCAGCAAGGCCCTAGAGGAGCCCTCTAAAACTTCTCCTCCCTGCCACTGACCCAGAAACGCCTTAACAGGGGAGAAAGGTTCCATAGGCCATTGGGGAGTCCATAGACCACGCAAAGCTCAGAGTGAATTAACTTTTCAGTGGATTCCCCACACGGGGGAGCGAGGGATGTTACAACTAGTGTCTCCCTGGTGGGAGGAGAGAGGGATGTTACATCTGGTGTCTCCCCATACTGGAGGGGCACAAGCTAAAAGGGAGGTGTGACACTACACCCCATATTCTTCATAACTGTATGATTCTAATGTAATTATGATGCATCTGATATAAGATATGTCTTTTGAGGTGTCATTGGAAAAGTTATGATGTACTGAATATGGTTATCCTATTTGTATACATGTATCAGTTTTGTATCTGAAGTTATAAATACTGACTGTGTATTTGTATTTCAAATGTGCTTACTCTGGAAAACACCCAGATCTAGCATTTCAGGTACAACAATGAAGAAGCCAGACAGTGCTGATGGTCCATCAGCAAAGACAATGGACCATGGAAGAACTTAGCCTTCCTGTAAAGATTTCAGCCAGCCTGTAAGTAATGGCTGTATGACTCAGCAGGACATTCAAGGGCATGTGAGCAGACCACACAACACCAAACTCCATTTTGGTATCTGTATTTTTCCACAACCTGGACAGGGAACTAAGCTTGGAACAAAGGGTTCTTGTCATATGGAGAAGTTATATAAGGTGAGGTGTAACATCATCTCAGGGCCTCACTTCCACACAAGAGAACTCCTGGAAACATCTGAGGAACAAAGATTGAACTGGGAGAAGTGCTGGTCCCAGGCTAAAGGGATTTCTAGCCTGTGTATGGAAACTTGGTGAACTGATAGATAGATAAATTGTTAATTCAAAGCCTGTATTTGCTGTAATGCTCTTGGTAAAACAGTAAACAAAAACAAATGTATTTGCTGTAATGCTCTTGGTAAAACAAAAAGAACCGCAAATTGTGTAACATATTAGATAAATATCTATCACCTGTCAGGGTGATAGATAGGCTTTGAATTAACAATTTATCTAATATGTTACACAATTTGCGGTTCTTTTTGTTTATTTGCTAGGTAATCTGCTTTGATCTGTTTGCTATCACTTATAATCACTTAAAATCTATCTTTTTGTAGTTAATAAACTTGTTTTACACTTTATCTTAATCAGTGTATTTTGAGTGAGATATCTGGAAAAAATCTCAGCTCAGCTAACAAGGGCTGGTGTGCATATTCCTCTCCACAGGGGAGAACTGGGTAATAAATTCCTACTGGTTGGGTTTTTGCTCAGGGCAGGACAGTACAGCACTGGGATCCTAGGCTGGAGAACTGGGGATATTTTGGCTGTAATTTCTCTATTGTTGGTTCATGCAACTGCAGCTGGGTGTGTGTTTGCCTGTGTGGATGCTGGTGGGAGTGTAGGACCAGGAGCAGTCTTCAGCTTGTCACGTCAGTACTGTGTGAGAGGGAGCCCAGGCTGGTGAATCAGAGGGTTCAGTGGTATCCCAGTTCCAGGTCGTACCCCAGGGGTACAACCCATCACTGGAGGACACATGATCTCCCCATGTCTCCTCTCCTCCCAGCCTAAGACCCTGTGCTTTCCCAACCCCCACCTCACATTACCAGTGAGGACGGGTTCTATCCTCCTGCGGCACTGGCTCTTCCCCTTCCCCCCCCCCCGACACATTCAGCAACTCTCCCTGGCAGCCAGGCCCGAGCAGGAAGCAAGATCCAGTCACTGCTCTGTGCAGCATAGCCAGCTGCCTAGGAGAGAGCCTGGGTGAGGAGAGGCAGCGGCTGGATCCCTGCCTGGCCTTGGTTTCCAGGGACAGGGGCTGAGCATACTGGGGTGGGGAAGGACTGTGGCTCACTCAGCTGCTGTCCCCAGAAGCCAAGCTTGGGAGGGAGGCAGCCCACCACCACCACAGCCAAGTGCTCTGGCAGGCAACTTCTCCCAGCAGCTGGAAGAGACTCTGGCCCCGCCCTTCCACTGCCCACCCAGGCCAGCCTTTGGATGATATACATCTGCCTACATCCTGCCTCTTCTCTACACATGGACTCTCAAAAGGAAATCCAAGCACGGTCCTAAAGAGCCCCGCACTCTTCTCCCAGCCCTCCGTTCTCACACACATATCCGTGGTGAAGGGCAAGGTTACCACGCAAAAGGTCCACTCCATGTGCAGCTCTCAGAGGGATGATCTGGCCCAATGATTCTAATGTGCAGAGTTGTTAGGAAGAGCCCAATAAGGCCTCAATGAGTTTTTGTTCCTTTTTCTAGTGGCTGTTCAAAGAACATGATGGCATTAGCCATAACACCACCACATGACACCGTCTTCCCCAGCACAGGGAAATAAGCTGTACAACCTCCCAGTCTGACAGAGTTTGAGTTTATTGATTTACAGGGTGAGTATATGGCCTGAAGGTTCATTAGGCTTTTCCTAGTGAGGTAGGTTGAGTGGAGAGGGTCTTAGTCTCTGGTGTTGGTGGACCTGGATGGGCCCAGTGTGTAGTATGACTGTTGAAACTGATTTTGTTTGTGTTGTATGTGTGCTTTAATTTTTAGTGTGAGAGTTACATTGCCGTAAGAACACTAAAGAAATAGAATATATTAATCCGAACAAATGTGGGTAGATAACACTGATCACAGGCCTCTTGTCATGGAGCTTAATGGGTTTCTGAGAGTCCATGTGAAGAACCCTTCTGAGACTTCCTGCAGCCCTACGCCAACTTCTTTTGATACAGAAGAGAGAGATCCCTTCACACAAATCTTTCACCTATGAGCATCCATTTTGTAGTGCAATATCTCTTTGAATGCTCTGCATAAGTTTTGAAGATAAAATGTCCCCCTGGCCTGTCCAGCCTTCCATGTCTAAATTGACATCAGACCATTTTTTTGTTCCCATCAAGCTGCACAGAAACAAGGAAAGGAAAAGCAAGAACCATGTCAAAATGCAATTCACTCATCCCTCTTGTCAACCCTGTGCAGTCAGGATCTCTTACATTTCTGTAGGCAGCATGAGAGCCATTTTATCCCTCAAAAGAGAAAGGTGATGAGCCAGAAAATGGATGAATTATAAGCAGGTGTCGACAATCCATGGGAGAACAATAGATGTGATGTTGTTGCTGCCACCCAACTGCGTGTGTGTGTGATGAGAAAAATATCAAACTTCTTGGTTGATATTTTTCTTCCCCTTCACTTTTAACTCCAAAAAAGAAAGAGCTTAAAGTTCAGAATTAATTAAAAATGGCCTATTTAGGGGTAGCTTTCCACAGCCAACCCTCTGAGCACACACAGCATCCATTAACATTTTACAAGGAAACAGGCCTGAAGTAATGTTAAGAAAATTAAATATGATCTTCCAAGTTGACTTTAAAAAAAAAATGGTGGCACTCATGTGACTTTTGCTGCCATCACATTGTCTGTTAACTTTCCTACTTGTGTCTGTCTTGTCTATTGTAAATTGTCTACTACTCTGTGCTTGTATAATGCTTAGTGCAATGGGATGCCATTCTTGGTCATTCCCTAGGCACCACTGTAATAAATATGATTATCAAGAATAATTTAGGCTGCACTTTTCAAAAGACCATAAAAAAGTGAGGCACCTATTGAAATTCAATAGGAGTTGAATACCTCATACCTATCAACTCCATTGAAAATCCCATCCTTCATTTGGTAGCCATAATAGTCCATATTTTCAATGCTGTGTGTGTATTCATCCAATACATATAAATACCAAATATGCTCATACAGTTCAAACCACTTCACATGGCTAGTTTGATGATTAAGGGCTCAATCCTGCAGCTGGATTCACTTCACCGGACCCTATTGGCCAGGCAGTATAGCACTGAAGTTAGGGGTCCACTCATGTGGATCTGATTCCAAAATCAGGGTCTATCTTGCTATGTGTGCCATAAATATTTATTACCATGTAGGTTAAATATTTTCACACATACCATAGCCACACGCAATTGAATGGACATAATTGCAAATGCTAAACTGTGATCATCCAACCTAATATACGGGCCATTTGATTGACTAAAATCCTATTACCAAATCACGATCTTAAAAGATTTCTTTGTCTACCATTCACCAATTATCTTTATTTAGGAACATTGCTTTTCTTAAAGAACTAAAAGTAATCCTTACTAAAAGCATGCATCGATGTTTTAAAAGAATTTAATATATATAGGATGCATGTAATGATATAAAACATATAGCAGAATAATTGATTTGACACTTGGATATACTGGTGTTTGTCTACACAGAGAAATTTACTGGCATAATTACACTGCTATAAACCTCCCTTTGTGGACACCTTTACTCCAGAATAAGAGTATCTATATGGGGAGTTATATCCATATAATTATAGCAGTATTTTTTGCTGGTATGCTTCTCTGCATTGACAAACCCTTACTAAATATTGTTGGTTTTTTGTTTGGTTTGGTTTTGTTAGAGATTAACCAGATTGCTTTGGTTTGGAATATAAAATGAGGCTAGCAGATGTCAATATTATGTGCCTGTTGTGGGCACCACTCTGTTATGAGTTTCTTACAGTGATCCACTGGATAAGTGTCAGGTTTTAAGAGATAAGAAATAACTGATCGTCTGGTTTACAGAGACATGTGGAAGTGTTTGGAGGGGTTATCTAGGCATTGGCACATAAACATTTTCTTTTGGGCTCATCTAAATTTCTAGTACAGTATGTGATAAGATATTATAGTATTATGCTTGTGATGCCATCAGACTTTCCTATAAAACCCATTTTTTAAGTGTTCGCCTCTCAAACTTTTCAAATTGGCTCCACTGAATTGTAAATTGTAAGTGATCCTTAAAGGGACCCTAACAGCTCATTTAAGTTTTCTGAAAACACCTGATTTACACCTTTCATTGAAAACTCTTTTCTGTTTGGACTTCAAATGCCCCTTCCACTTCTGCAACCCAAATATTGCAACACTCTGCTAATGCAGGACAACCAGAAAGTGAAACTGACTACAGTTATTTTTATTATCTAAGACAAAGAATGTGTGATAAAATTATTTCAGATTTAATAACATAGCGTATTAACAACAGTATATGTAAGGATTTTGTTTTAATGAGACTTTTCACTTGACAGTTAAAAAACACTTTACAGATAGAAAATTAAATTTTCTGTTTGAACTAATACGTATTTCATTTTTAGACCCATCCTTAGTAATGCTTAATTCAAACAAACATTCTCCTCTTGATTACAACTTATCAATTAACCATTAAATATTTCTCCTTCATGAATCTGAGACTCTTTTGTCATGTTGTGTAACTGCTATTAGTCACTGAAAACTCAGCACAGTTATGTGCCCATCAATCACTGCTTTTTATTCTTGATTTTCCCCCCTTCCTTCTCCAGGGTTATTGGTTTCTTAGTGGATGTGGAATATTGCATGACAGTTTCGTTTATATCTGATGTGTAACATACAAATGTGAAATTTCTATTCTCTTGTAAAGCTTAAGGTACAGTACTTGCTACATATTCTTGCAGGACCAATACAACTAAACCCAGCTTCTTTCCAAACACTTATATGGAAAAAAAATGTAGCTGATCTAATTAAGAGAACAAATTGAATTAATCTTAAAATTTGATGAATTTATTAGATTTTAGCTAGAAAATCTTGAGCAAAATCCTCAAACCACCCGAACTGTTCACCAATATACCATTGCTGCGATGAGCCAACCACGGTATGTCTACACTATGAAATTAGGTTGATTTTATGGAAGTCGATTTTATACAGTCAATTGCATGTCCCCCCACTAAGCACATTAAGTCAGCGGAGTGCATCCACAGTACTGAGCTAGCATCGACTTTCAGAGCATTGCACTGTGGGTAGCTATCCCACAGTTCCCACAGTTTCCACCGCCCATTGGAATTCTGAGTTGAGCTCCCAATGCCTGATGGGGCAAAAACATTGTCGCAGGTGGTTCTGGGTACATGTCATCAGGCCCCCCTCCTTCCCTTCCTCCATGAAAGCAACAGCAAAAAATCATTTCTCCCCTTTTTTCCTGGGTTACCCATGCAGATGGCATACTACAACAAGCACAGAGCCCATTCAGCTCACCATCACCATACGTCTCCTGAGTGCTGCTGACAGACACAGAACTGCATTGCTACGCAGCAGCAGCTCCTTGCCTTTGCAAGTTAGCAAAGATAGTTAGCAGTCGTACTGCACTCCTGGTTGCTCCTGGCCGACCTTGGTGAGGTTGGTCAGGTGCGCCTAGACAAAAAAAGGAAATGATTCCAGGTCATTCTCTTCTTTAAGTTTCATCTAATGGAAATTCAGTCCTGCCTGGAATATCATGGCAGCTGGAGGCTTCTGCCTCAGGCTGCTCTCCCAGACGGCAGCACTACGCGGTCACACCTACCCCAGCCTATCCTTTGATCTCATGGCTCATGAAGCCTGGACAGTAGTAAGGGGCAGTTCAGCTATAGGCTGAACAAGTGCAGAATGGTGGTAGAATGTGCCTTTGGATGTTTAAAAGCTCGCTGGTGCTGTTTGCTGACTAGACTGTTTGCGATTAGATTAGAAGAGCACAGCAAAGTGCACTGTGCATCGCAGAGGCTTTGAAAACCAGTTTCATGACTGGCCAGGCTTTGGTGTGACAGTTGTGTGTGTTTCTCTTTGATGCAAACCCGCCCCCTTTGTTGATTTTAATTCCCTGTAAGCCAACCCCGTAAGTCATGTTGTGAGTCACCCTCCCTCCACGAAAGCAATGGCAGACAATCGTTTCGTGCCTTTTTTCCGCAGAAAACATACCAAGACAAGCATAGAGTCCGCTCAGATCACCGTGGCAGTTATGAGGACTGTAAACAAAACGCGCATTATCCTGAAGTATATGCAGCACCAGAAACTTCAAAAGCAGGTGAGGATGTGACGGCAGCATGGCGACAAGAGTGATGAGGACATGGACACAGAGTTCTCTCAAAGTATAGGCCCTGGCAGTTTGGACATCATGGTGCTAACGGAGCAGGTTCATGCCATGGAATGCCAATTCTGGGCCTGGGAAACAAGCACAGACTGGTGGGACTGCATAGTGTTGCAGGTGTGAGATGATTCCCAGTGGCTGCGAAACTTTCGCATGCATAAGGGCACTTTCATGGAACTTCGTGACTTGCTTTCCCCTGCCCTGACATGCCATAATACCAAGATGAGAGCAGCCCTCATAGTTCATAAGTGAGTGGCGATAGCCCTCTGAAAGCTTGCAATGCCAGACAGCTACCAGTCAGTCAGGAATCAATTTGGAGCGGGCAAACCTACTGTGGGGGCTACTGTGATCCAAGTAGCCAGTGCAATCACTGAGCTTCTGCTATCAAGGACAGTGATTCTGAGAAATGTGCAGGTCATAGTGGATGGCTTTGTTGCAATGGGATTCCCCAACTGTGGTGGGGCGATAGACGGAATGCGTATCCCTAGCTTGGGACTGGATCACCAAGGTAGCCAGTACACAAACTGAAAGGGGTACTTTTCCATGGTGCTGCAAGCACGGGAGGATCACAAGGGATGTTTCATCAACATCAGCATGGGATGGCCGGGACAGGTACATGACACTAGCATCTTTAGGAACTCAGACTTATAGACTAAGGTCAGAAGGGACCACTATGGTCATCTAGTCTGACCTGCACGACGCAGGCCACAGAATCTCACCCACCCACTCCTGTAACAAACCCCTAACCTATGTATGAGTTACTGAAGTCCTCAAATCGTGGTTTGAAGACCTCAAGTTGGAGAAAATCCTCCACCAAGTGACTCGTGCCTTTGTCTGTGTGAACGACTGCAGCAAGAGACTTACTTTCCAGACCAGAAAATAACCGTTGGGGATGTTGAAATGCCTATAATTATCCTTGGGGACCGAGCCTACCCCTTAATGCCATGGGTCATGCAGCCATACACAGGGACCCTGGACAGTAGTCAGGAGCTGTTCAACTATAGGCTGAGCAAGTGCAGAACGGTGGTAGAATGTGCACTGGGATGTTTAAAATCACGCTGGTGCAGTTTACTGACTCAGTTAGACCTCAGCGAAACCAATATTCCCATCATTATTACTGTTTGCTGTGTGCTCCACAATATCTGTGAGAGTAAGGGGGAGACATTTATGGCGGGATGGGAGGTTGAGGCAAATTGCCTGGCCACTGATTACAAGCAGCCAGACACCAGGGCAGTTAGAAGAGCACAGCAGGGCATGCTGCACATCAGAGAAGTTTTTAAAACCAGTTTCATCTCTGGCCAGGCTACGGTGTGAAAGTTCTGTTTGTTTCTCTTTGATGAAAACCCAACCACTTGGTTCACTATACTTCCCTGTAAGCCAACCGCTCTCCCCTCCTGCCTTTGATCTCCTCTTGCAGAGACAATAAAGTCATTGTTGTTTCAAATTCATGGATTCTTTATTAACTCATCACACAAACGGAGGGATAACTGCCAAGGTAGCCCGGGAGGGGTGGGGAAGGAGGAAAGCACCAGGTGGCATGGCAGAGGAGGGAAGGACAAAGCCACACTACATTTCAAAACTTATTGAATGCCAGATTTCTGTTGCTTTGGCAGTCCTTTGGGGTGGAGTGGTTGGGTGGCTGGAGGCCCTCCCCCCACAGCGTTCTTGGGCGTCTGGGCGAGGAGGCTATGGAACTTGGGGAAGAGTGCGGTTGGTCACACAGAGGCTGCAGTGATGGTCTGTGTTCCAGCTGCCTTTCCTGCACCTCAACAATACGCTGGAGAATATCAGTTTGATCCTCCAGTAGCTTAAGCATTGCTTCCTGTCTCCTCTCATCATGCTAATGCCACTGATCATCTTGATCCCACCATCTCTCCTTTTGCTCCCACCACCTGTCCTCACATTCATTTTGTGCTTTCCTGCACTCTGACAATGTCTGCCTCCAGGCATTCTCCTGGGCTCTTTCAGTGTGGGAGAACTGCATGAGCTCAGAGAACATTTAGTCACGAGTGAAATTTTTTTTGCCTTCTAATCTTCGCCAGCCTCTGGGACAGAGATGATACGGGAAGCACTGAAACATTTGCAGCTGCAGGAGGGAAAAAAGGGAGAGTAGTATTTTAAAAGACATTTTAGAGAACAATGGTCATACTCTTTCACGGTGAACAACACTATCCACCTTACATAGCACATGTAGTTTCTTTACAAGGTCGCATTTTGCCTCTTATATTGGAGGGCTTGCCAGTTTGGTGTGAAGAGATCACACATGCAGGGCCGGCAGGCAACAGAATTTGGCTTGAAGGCAGACATGGTAAGCCACAGTCTTTTGGCTTCTTTAACCTTCATAATATGTGAGGATGGTTTCAAACAGCAGTACCCTCATTTCCCATACCAAGCACCCGTTAGGTTGGCCATTTAAAAGGAGAGTCTGCAGTTTTCAGGTTAACATGCAGCACAAACCCACTAAAACCCCACACACACATACCCATTTCTCTGGGATGAGTGCTTCACCCCTCTCCCCACCGCGTGGCTAACAGCAGGGATGATTTCTGTTGAGCCACAGGCAAACAGCCCAGCAGGAATGACCACCTCTGAATGTCCCCCTAATAAAATTCCCCTATTTCAACTAGGCACCCCCATACACGTTAACAGACTTTTCCAGTAGCTCTACTGGCCGCCAATGCATCCCAAGTCTTCAGGGCAAATTAATCATTAAACAAGCTTGCTTTTAAAGCATGTATTATATTTACAAAAGGTACACTCACCAGAGGTCCCTTCTCTGCCTTAAAGGCCCGGGAGCCCACCTTGGGTGGGTTGGGAAGGTACTAGATCCAGGGTGAAAAACAGTTCCTGGCCATTGGGGAAAATGGTTTCTCCATTTGCTTGCTGTGTGCTATCTTCCTCATCCACGAAATCCACATCCCTGTTGCATGAGAAATCCATTGACAGAGTCCATGCACAGGGGTGGGGTAGTTGTAGGGGCACCCCCTAGAACGGTATGCAGCTCATCATAGAAGTGACATGTCAGGGTTCTGACCCAGAATGGCTGTTTGCCTCTCTGGTTCTTTGGTAGGCTTGCCTGAGGTCCTTAAGTTTCACATGGCACTGCTGCAGGTCCCTGTTATAGCCTCTGTCCTTCACGCCCTTGGAGATTTTTTCAAATATTCCGGCATTTCATCTTTTGGAACGGAGTTCTGATAGCATGGATTCATCTCCCCATACAGCGATCAGATCCAGTACCTCCCGTTTGATCCATGCTGGAGCTCTTTTGCAATTCTGGGACTCCATGGTCACCTGGGCTGATAGGCTCTGCGTGGTGACCTGTGCTGATCAGCGCACCACATTGGCCAAACAGGAAATGAAATTCAAAAGTTCGCGGGGCTTTTCCTGTCTACCTGGCCAGTGCATCCGAGTTGAGAGTGCTGTCCAGAGCAGTCACAATGGAGCACTCTGGGATAGCTCCCAGAGGCCAATACCATCGAATTGCATCTACACTACCCCAAATTCGACTCAGCAAGGTTGATTTCAGTGCTAATCTCCTTGTCGGGGAGGAGTACAGAAATCTATTTTAAGAGCCCTTTAAGTCAACAAAAATGGCTTCGTCGTTTGGACGGGTGCAGTGTTAAATCGATTGAACCTACATTCGACCTAAACTCGTAGTGTAGATCAGGGCACAGATTCTACTAGTACCAACAAGGTCAGTAAATTTTCACTCTACTACTGGTTGGCTCATACCTATCAATTTCTCTGTGCAAAGTAACTGTGACAAAACTCACTTTCTAAACTGTCCAAATACTGTGATTGGATCTAGAAAATGGCTAGGTAATTTTATCACTAATAGCAAAATGTGTAGTAAATCAAGCTCCAGTAATAAGGGCTAACCAAAATGCATTCTTCAATTAAGTTAACTGCCTATAAGGGATTGGGGGATCAGGAAGGAATTGTTTCCTGTCCCATGTTCAGTATTGAACTACTGACTAGATATGTTGGAGTGGGACACTGGATGGGATGGACCAGTGGTCTGATCCACCACAGAAACGTCTTTTAAAAGCAGAATAGTATCAGTGTAGAATGGGTAGGTTAGAGCCAAAGACAGCTGTTTGTGCAAGCTATGTAAATGTTCTTTTCTAATGAATGGGTCACCATTAGAACTGGCCAGATAGTTAAAAGCATCAGGTATTTAAGTTAGGAGCACCTTTGTCTTGCAAACCAAACGGCCAAACAAGATAGCTAAACAGGGCAGACAAAGTCCTCAGGCTGGTCTTTGCAAAAAACAAAAACAAAAAACTATCACTATCATCCCCCTTAATACCAATACCCTGTTCCTTTATTTTCTCTCTGATTTTCAGCAGCATGAAAATTATCAAGGACTAAACTACAGTTCATTATGCTCTTAAATTATTCGGACTGGCAGGAATTTTCTTGCAAAATCTTAAAAGTTAGTAAAAGATCTTCATCGAGCTGGAATAATGAGAACCTTGACCCTGCGTCTTCTGTCTCCTGTGTTAGCAACCTTCCACAATGTTAGAAACAGCCGGTTGGCAGAGCTGCTATGGTGCTTTCAGGGTAATTGTGTATTCTGTGGCTATCTTTACAGCTACAGCTGGGATACTTTTTTTTGTCCTTTTGCTCTCAATTAATGTAACAAAATCATCTTTGTGACTCTCCTCTGATCATTCATGTCCTTGCTATAACTATTAAAAGTGAAATCTCCCATCGTCTCCATGGTATGGGCAGAATTCCTGGTAGAAAAGAGGTAAAAAACAGGTATGGATCTACTGGAATCTGTCTTAATTCTCCCTTCTTCCTCCCTCTGCTTTTGAATATGGCTGAAATATATTAAAATTCTGCTAATATGCTTACATCCTCATTTCTGCTTTTCTAGATGAGAAATCTATAATGGACCAAATCTTCAGCTGGTGTAAATCAGTGTAACTCACAGAGCTACGCTGATTTACACCAGATGAAGGATCCTGACCCAGATAGTAAAAGGAGAACAAACCTCCTAATTCCACTTGCATTCTTAAAGCAAGTTTGCATTTTCTGGGAGAAAAGGAATCTAAGGTCCTATAACCAGCAATACACTATTCTTCCAGCACTGCACTATTCATTCAGATGCTGTGAAAAAAAAAACATTTATTTCAATGGCTAGAGTGAATATTTCAGCATAATTGATACCCTTGAGTGTATTTACACAAGGCCCATGGAGCTAGGCAATATTGCCTAGTGGATAGAGCACTGGACAAGGACTCAGGATGCCTGCATTCTACTGCTGGATTGCTAGGTGACCTTGGCAAGTCATTTCACCTCCCCATGCCTCAGTTTCCAGGTCTTTATGAAGGGAATAATAACGCTGGCCTCCTTTGTAAAGCACTTTGAGATCTATGTATGACAAGCACTATATGAGAGCTATGTATTTTTATTGTTATTATCCAAACCTTAGACTCAAGAGAGACCAGCTTGATAGCACTACTATTTGAAAATACCCACTTGGCAAATTAAAGCCTCACTAATGAATGAGGTATTGACAGAATCTCTCACCATTGACAGCAAAATAAGGAGCCTAAATCCTAGATTGGAGTGGCCAACCTGAGCCTGAGAAGGAGCCAGAATTTACCAAAGTTCATTGCCAAAGAGCCACAATAATATGTCAGCAGCCCTCCATCAACTCCCCCACCTCCAACCTGCAGGACCTCCTGCCCACTGGCAGCCCCACCAATCAATGACTCCCGCTCCCTCGCCACACCTCTCACCGTGATCAGCTGTTACGCGGTGTGCAGGAAGGTGGGGTGGGGGAAAGAGTGAGGGCATGGCAGGCTTGGGGGAAAGGGTGGAGTGGGGGCAGGGCCTGGGGCAGAGGAGGGCGTTAAGTACTGAGCACTCCCTGGCACATTGGAAAGTTAGCATCTATAGGTTCAGCCCTGAGTCAGCGCCTGTGCAAGGAGCCACATATTAACCTATGAAGAGCCACAGGTGGCTCCAGAGCCACAGGTTGGCCCCCTGTGTCCTAGATTTTACCAACAAATTAATCCTAGCCTAATTCCAACATAAATAATAACCAGGAGCTAGAATATCCCTAGCCATAGAGGAAGACACTGTCAAAAGCAGGAAACACCATGAGTGTCACCTGGCATAGCTTCAGGCTCCTAAAGGAAAGAGTTTGGGGACTTGCAGATCCCAAAGGAGCCTTAAGTGACACCCAGATCTATGAAGGCTGGAACCATCCTACAGGGACAGATCTCCTCTGTGCTTTGACCCACCTCACCCTTGGCATCACAGCTCGTTCAGCAGGATGGAGCCTCCCAGCCTCCATGGGGTTGGCAGGGGACAATGCCATGGAGAACACTGGTGCTCTGTTTCTGGCCCACCCTTACAGCTCTGCACAGAAAGGTTCCATGGAGCACCAGTGCAGAGGTTTCCCCAATGGGAATGATGCTGCTCAAGAGATACGGTCCTCCACAGAGGGTTCTGCCTAGCTAGGATTCCCCCCTTGTGCAAGTCCCAGGCAGGATCAACGCCCATGTAATGATTATGAACCTTCATCATTCACTGTGAACCAGACTGTGATACCCTTACACACAATAGGCAGGACCTTCCTCCACACATAGCCCTGTTGATTCAGTGGGATTGCTTGTGGTGTAAAGTAGTATTCGTCACGAGTACAGATGCTACAAACTGGTCCTGCTAGTGTGTTTTTCCTGTGTTCTTTTCCCTTCCTAAACCTGGCACCCTTGTAAGGAAGCACTGAGAAATATCATATCCACGCAGTATCAGGGCTAATGAGCATGATGCACTGAGATATATAAGTAACTGCACTCCAACCATTTCTTTAATCTATGTAGCACCTGTCCCAAAATTGGCTCCCAGTAAAGTCAGTGGCAAAAACTCTCATCAACCTCAGCAGGGGTAGCATTTTCCTCAGTGTCGGGAACTCTTTCCACCTCTCATTTCAAAGAGCCCTATTATACTGCCGTATTTTAGATACAATTCCCACGGGCCAGCTGAATGTTGAGCATTAGAAAAAGCATAAAAGTGTCAAAACCCATGAAGCTACTCCAATGGCTGGTGATACTAGAAGAGATTAAAACCAAGCAGAACATCCTGGGTAAATATGCTGATGCATCATCATGTTAATAAAACTGAAAAAATGTAGGAGGCTAGCAAATTGCTAAAAGGCATGTTTGTCACATCCGTAGTAACACATACACACACACCATCAGTGACGGCTCATTTTAAGTTCAATCTCTAAAATTCCTTCTAAACTCATCATAAAGTATATGCTCTGCTGCTGACATTTAAACCAGAGCAGCATACTAATAAGTCCAGGAAAAGACACAAGTTTTCAGTATCAGATCTGAAGCTTCTGTAGATTTAGCAAGAGAAACAACTCTGATTTAAATAGCCAGCTGCTTTGCCAACCTGTAGTCATAGAAGAATCTAGCAATCTGATTACTGGCACGTAGTTTGAGAAACAACTGTGTGATGGCTCAGTTCCAAAATCATTTCATATTGTTTTTTTTTCTATTGCTTCCTTTAATAAAATTGGCTATTAGGCAAGTAATACATGATTAAACACAGATTGGGCCAGATTCTCAGCTAGTTTAAGTCAGCATAACTTAAGTGAAGTCAAAGCAGCTACACTAATTTGCACCTGACTCAGAATCTCCAGTTAGTTCATTTGCCTTATTTATTGACAATTCCACACACACGCATGGCAAAGCATGCAGAATTGTAATTCCATGAGCAGGTGGTTTCTGTGTCTCCTCCAAGCCCACATATACAATGTCTCATTTGCAACAATTAACCACCTAAACCAAATCCAATGTTCCTTAACAGCTGAAACCAATACAGGGTCTGGTGCAGGCTATGTATTACCACATTGCTTAAATAGAATATATAAATGGGTCTCTGTTGTGCCATGTAGGTCCAGCCCTACAAGGGAAGTTGATTGGAGCTACACCACCACAGGAAGAGTTTTGCCCCCACCCCACCCCAACTTGGGGCAGTGGGGCTCGGGCTGGCTCAGGCTTCAGTCCCCCCTCCTGGGGTCATGAAGTAATTTTTGTCAGAAGGGGGTCGCGGTGCAATAAAGTTAGAGAACCCCTGTGCGAGACACTATACAAACACAGAACAAAAAGGATGTTAATAGAGACGATACCCCCGATCACATTTCCTTCCTTGCACCACACTACTGACAACTACAACAGACTCCAAAACAACAATACTAAGCTCCCTCAATCAACCACAGACACCCACCACCAAATAATCCTTCACTCCTGGGAAAAGCCTGGGAGACCATTGTGAACAGACGTGGACTCTGAAGGAAGCAAATTCTGCAGTTGAAGGTCCTTCACTCTTCAGAAATTCCCTGGATCCATCAATCTCATGATTAAACTAGTAGAGTTAAAGGGACTGCACAAGAACATTCAAAATGATTTCATCTGCTGCAGAAGCACCCAGGCCATCCCTGGGGTAACCATAGACCAAACCCACTCAATGGCCTAGAGGGTAGCACCAAATCCACGGACCTCTGAACTTGAGGAAGTTTCATGTATGGATGTGGGGTAGTAGCTCAAGCCATTTTCTCATGTTAAACACCTGGTCTCCGTGTTGGCCAGATTAGCTCTTGCTTCTGGATATCTAGATTGTAGATGCATGGGCCTCATTAAAATATCAGCACGTACCATAACCTGACTTTAACATAGTATTTGTGATATTCCTTATATTTAGAATGGGTAATACCACAAATATATTGTTGGTAAGTTTAACTACCACAGTTGGCAAATATTGATTTTTATAGTAGCCATTACAACTATTGTTCATTTAAAAAATATGATACATCTTTGTTTTCTAAAAAGACTTGGTCACGGGGCATTTGGTTCCCCAGCACAAGTGATTCAGGACCACAGAAGTAAACATTAAGTATGGATGTGGAAAATGGACTTTGCACATAGGAAACGCAGCATAAAGTATAAAGTTATACTTTATAACTATGTATAAAGTTATCATCTTCATGGTTTTCAGGAAAGTGCCAAAAATCAAGTATAAATGGAGCAAATGAAAAAAGTGCTGATACCTAACACTACAGCTCCATCAACAAAATAGATTAGAAGTCCAGTCCTGAATTTTGACTTGAATGAGTTTCTCTATTTTGCACTGAAATGCCTTTTTACCCTGTTTCCCCCTAAAACAGAAATAATGTCCCTTACTATAGTTATATAGACCCATGGGCCTAAAGCTGAATGCTGTATTTACCCAAACAATCATAGGGTTTTTATCTGGGAAATCAGCCAAAAGCCAAATGTCTAGTGTTATTTCTAAATTGCATATAAATAACTCCTATAACTGCTTTAATAATGTTAATGTTGCTGCCCCTGCCAGGATACGTTGTTATTTCAAGGTTGGTGTTCGATTGGACATGTTTCGATGTAAATCAGGAGCATCTGCCTTGTAGTTACTGGAGGTACTATAAATTTACACTCCCATAAGTGAGATCAGAATCTTGCCCCTTACGTTTTTGTAATTTACAGAGTTCTTCTGCAAATTACTTCCATTACGTTATCAAGACCCAGGAACCAAAATCCACAAACCACCCACACTTATCATTATATCAAAAACTAGGTAATTCTTATCATCAGAAAAGTGAATAAAGCAAAATTAACATTCTAATTCTGGGGCTACAGCCAATTACAAAAATAATTACCATGCACTTGTGTCCAATTTGTGAGGAACAAGAAAGGATTTAAAACTATATGCACCAGTGTCCTAAATCCCAGAGCAAGATACTGTTATGTGATCCCCCACATTCCTCTGCTTTTTTACATTTTCTTATTAACTTCCAATTTTCCTTCCAGTATGTTCCTCTTTATGCCAGCCATGCACTTAGGTGACCCCTGTTGCAGGAAGAAAAGAGTGGATTTAATTCTATGGGTTTCTAATGGCCAGCCTACAAACAGTGCAATGGATGGAAGTACACTGGCCTCTGGGTAGATAAACCCATTTTTTACTCAGATGTGGGACTAAACTATTAATCTTTCTAACCACAGAGCATAAAGCACTCATCATCAACTGAGACTACTCTCTCTTGACTGTATTCAGGGCACCTCAGCTACTTGTGCTCAGGCTTCAGGATCAAAAACTGGTATGTTGTAGCTGCCAAGTTGGGATGTTAGCAGTGACTCTGCGCTGCTTAAATCATCCCTCTTTCTGCTCTGGGAGCCTCCATCTGTCCTTTCACTCATGAGATCTTTCTGCAGAAATCTGAGACCAGAACAGTGCCAAGATTCTAGAGCAAGCAGCTCAGCGGCGATCTACAGAAATGAAGGGGAAAGGGGGCTGAGACCACTGCTGATGCTTGGGGAATCTCACCCTAAACGTCTGCAGAGCTACTTCAATATCCTCCTTCAAAACCCTCTTTAAAAAACTGTCCTTTGCCATGATACCTACAAAAAATTTGACAATGGTGAGGCTGCCTATGCCGTGAGGCCATTGCCCTACCATTCTGACCAATAATGTCTCATTGTTTTCTCGTTTTCCCCTATCTTTCTGTCTGCATCCATTAGTTATCTCGTCTTATATTTAGATTTAAGCTCTTTGGGGCAAGGACTATGTTTTTGTACATCACCTAGCACAGTGGGGTCCTTAGCCCATAGCTGCGGCTCCTAGGCACTGTGGTAACACAACTACATCATCATCAAAATAATAATAATAATGAGACTTACACAAGAACAAAAGCACAGCAGGTGACAGAGACAGGAGTCAAAAGTAATAGTTTCTATGTGTTCATACACCAGTAGGAGCCCCACACTCCCCGTTATACAAGCAAATCTGCATGCTGAGTAGCGCTAATTTACAAGGAGCACACAGGACAGTGGTAGAACTAAAATCGGAGTCTTCAGCAGTCCCAGATACTTCACCTTACAAGGTGCCAGGTGCCCTCAAATGTCGCTGAAGTCAGGAGCTGTATCTTGTAAAATTCAGCTCTCAGTCTGCCAGGGAGACAATTCTTACACATTGGCTGAGGAAAAGGAGCATGTGCTTCACTAAGGTAAACACAACTGAGGGGAAGAGACAGGGCAGCTGTTTCAAGGTCATTTCGGTTAGTATCTAGTAAAAGTCCAGGAGCCAAGAATTTCACCTGGGGCAGCACAAACACTAATGAAATCTAGGCAAAATTTGCTCTGCTTACTAATATAGGGAGTAAGCCCACAGGAGAAACTATTAGAAGTATCCAAGGAGTTGAATATACATATTTAATAAGAAAAAACAAGGTGAAAAATGCACTTATTCTATTAATAAAGGGGTGTACCCATATGGGTCTTCTGAGCTTCCTTCAGTTCAGTGGGCCTAAGCTAAAGCCCATTAAATTTAATGAGACACTTTCCATTGACTTTAGTGGAGCTGGATTGAACCACACATTCCTTGGATGAAAGGTTTGTACAGTATTTAGGCAGAGTTTGTTCTGAAGCCTCATGTCTATTTTTCCCCCTTTAAAAAAAATTAGTTGTTTTCTTCTTAATCAAATTCTTATTCTTCTGTGGAAATTATTCACACTTGGAGGAACACACATACACCTCTCTTAATTAAAAGACCCAAGCAGACACCAAACCAATATCTTGGCCCTTCTTCAATGGCTACATGTCTGTTTCTATAGCTTAAAATGAATATACGACGATGTGTCCTTTCTGTGTCAATGGGCTTGCCCTTAGTTGTGTCCTCTTGTGATTGCTCTCAGGAGAATAGGGGAATTCCTGCCAATGTGGCTTCATATTTATTAGCACTGAAAAACAGCTCCTTTCAATAAACATTCAAAGTATCTGGTCTTTGATGCACTTTAAATGGAGAACTAATTAAAAAGTTCTTTAGCAGACAGTGTTGGTTATAGTCAATCTCCGTCTACTTTAAAATGCCCTTTTTTATATGGTCTTTTGCAAATGCTGAATTGATTTAATTTGTTTTATCTTGTTTTTTGCTTGCAGAGTAAATCCATTTAGATATTTTTAAAGGTAGAGTGACATCTTTGACAACGCTGTGCACCTGAGCTTTACTGCTGAATGGCAACTTTGCTTGGAGGGGGGAAAGAATCTTCATTGCACATCATTTTAACATTCACTATTTTATAAAAGGTGCATAAAAAAGTTAATATCATTTTTACTTTGACTTGCTGGCTCAGAGAGATGGGCCCAATTCGCAAAGCTCAGATCCAGAACCAGCACTGATGGTGTTCAGGTCTAGGGTTTTGGTTTTGGTTTGGGCCCTTCATCTCTAGGATGTTTTGATTGAAAAATAAATTTATTTTACACATCTAGCTGATGAAGATCATGGGAAGGGATTGTCTCTGCCTATTTTTCACTCATTAAAAAATTAATGTTAACTTAGTGTCATAAATACTACGTATTCCTCCTCTATTTCACCTGTGGGCACATTCAACATTAGCTATTTGGACCTGCTCCTGCAAAGTGCCGCTGAATGAATGACTTCTTCCAGGTGCTATTGACTTCCTGTGATCCTCCAGTCTGAACTGAGGGTGCTTGATATCTTGTAGGTTCAGGGCTTTGTAGCTTCATTGAGGGGGCATGATTCTGGCCTCACTTGCACTGGTTTTACTCCATTGTTATTATTGGAGTTACTCCTGATTTACATCAGCGTGATCAGAATCAGGCAAGTTCTATGCTTATTTTTTTCTTCCTTCAGACGCTTAAAGAAAGGGTCTGTTGTAGCAATTTACATTTTAAATCCCTATGCTTCAGGGTTACCCAAATTGATTCCAAAGATCTCACTAACAGAAAGCTCGACTCCCACATCAAACTGGGGAAAACTTTGGTGTGCACTCTCTTTCATTATTTTCTTTGTCACAAGACTCTTATGCAACTTTTGTCTGGCTACTGGGTCAAGAGAGAAAGGAGTGACTATATAGAGAGCAGAGACAAAATATTCATGGAATAGGAAAATGACTAATAGGGAAATAGAAAACCACTCAAGATGACGAGAAAATAACTACCACAGACCCTGAAGCCTAACTGAAAAGAAACAAGAGATGAAGTGTATAAGTTATTGTTCTGATTATGGCAGGGAACGCTGGTATTTAGCAACTAAACTGTTTACATAACTAACACAGAGCCAGTGCAACCATTTAGGCAACCTAGGAGGGTCACTTAGGGCACTAGGATTTGGGGGGGGGGGGGCACCATTTTCTTCAGTAGTGACTGCGGCAGCCAGATCTTCGGCCACCCTGGTCACCACTGGCATTTAGGCGGAACAAGCTGGGGCAGGGGAGCGCAGGGAGGGCTGCCTGCAGCAAGTAAGGGGGACAGGCACGCAGGAAAACTCCCTGCCCCAGCTTACCCCTGCCCTGCCTCCTCCCCGAGCACACCATGGCTGCTTCACTTCTCCCGCCTCCCAGGCTTGCAGTGCCTAAGCTGATTGGCACCGCAAGCCTGGGAAGCGGGAGAAGTGAAGCAGCCACAGCGTGCTTGGGGAGGAGGAGGGACAGGGGTGAGCTCCTTCACTTCTCCCGCCTCCTAGGCTTGCAGCACCAATCAGCTTAGGCACCGCAAGCCTGGGAGGTGGGAGAAGTGAAGCAGCAACGGCATGCTTGGAGTGCTCGTGCGCGGAGCAAGGGTGAGCTGGGGCGGGGGAGGTGCCACAGGGCGGAGGGTGGGGGGGATGGGAAGCTGCCATGGGGGCGGGGCGCCTCAGGGCAGGGTCTCAGGGATGGGGGAGGGCGCAAGGTGGAAGTTTCGCCTAGGGCACGAAACATCTTGCACTGGCCCTGAACTAACATAATAGCAACCAGCTCCATAATCTCCCCAGTTCAGAAGCCTGGCTTACAAAATGAAGAGTGATCTTTGGCCTCTGTAGCCGCTACCTCCTTCCTTATATAACAGTAATAGCAGGCCTCAAATACATATCAGCAACAGCATCTCCTTTTTCTATTAAGAGACAGCTTTCTTATTTCCCTATCCCTTTTGAACAACGATTATTTACTGGTCTTATTGTGGAAGCCTATAGATGCTGCCCTGAGAATGGAGCCCCACAGTGCTCGGCACAGCACAAACACACGGTAGGAGACGGTACCTGACCCCAATAATTTTACCATCTCAATAGATGAGGCAAAGGCTGGGAGGGGAGAGAGAGGCACAGAGAAGTGAGGTATCTTACCCAGAGTCAGAGAGAAGGGCAATTGCTGAGTCAGGAATGCAACTCATTTTCCTGAGTCCCAATCTAGTGCTCTATCCACTAGACTACACTGTCTCTCATAAGTAATTTCACTACCAATCATCAAAGAGGTGAAGGAGAAACTCAACCATTTAGCTGATGCCCAAGGTGAATTTAGTGGTCACACCGTGAAGCAGTGAACTGCTGGGGTAAAGCGGAATGATTTGCAAGCACCACCAACATAATGTCTTAGCCTTGCTGTACAAACGTGTGTTGATATTACTATGCTGCTCAGGGATCTGGAAAATCCACACCCCTGAGTGACACAAGTATACCGAAATCCCAGCATAGACAGCGCTGTCACCACTGTGTCAACAGGAGGGCTCCTCCGGTCGACAAAGCTACCGCCTCTCGGGGAGGTGGCGTACCTACACTGATGGAAAAACCTCTCTTATCAGCATACTTAGTGTCTTCACTAAGCACTAGAGCACCTTAGAGAAGGTGACCAGCTATATTTATGTCTAAGGTTCTCCTTTTCTCTTCAAGGTGCCCGAGTACCAAGGAGGAAGAGAAGAACAAAGATCTCAATTCCCTACGCCCTTCCCATTCAAAAGCAATCGGTCAGTAAGGCCAGTGAAATCCATACTGTGACACTGACCATAGCAGAGCCACATGGAGAAGGCAGGCAAGCAAACCTCAGAGAAAAGGCAAAATTCTATAAAAGCCTCATTCTTGTGCAACACCTTGTGTCCTCTCACAGGGTGGAAGCTAGTGTAAAATTATGTACAAGTGATGCCTGTATAAACAGTTTCTTCTGTGACCACGGAAATGCTTAGTTTTTCTTCATCTGGAAGCTCTCAGTGCTGCCTTACCAAGCAATGGGGTACAATTCACTTTACTGAGGTAAGCAGCCCTAACAGCCACCCTGACAGTACAAGATGGAAAAGGTTCTCATCCTGCATTCGGGTTGACAAGCAGTTCTGCTGAATTCAGTTTGACTTCAAACAGTTTCCAATAGGCTGTTACCTTTTAGAATCCCCTTAGGCTTTAAAGGACACTAACATCATCTTGGGCATTTGCTTCAACTCATTTTCCCTTCTTGCCATGCCAGCCTTAGGCTGACCTCCTGTCATGGGTTAAAGATTCCACACTAAGAGCTGCTCACTATTTATTGCGTGGGTGAGCTTAAAATGTTAACGCTTATTTCACTACTTAACTTTGAAACAATGCCTTCTTATTCGTCTCAGGATGCTTTGCTTTTCTTCATAAATAATCAAAAGGGAATATTTCTGGTCTCTACAAGGAATTGTTTGACATGCCTGGTCAGACTTCAGTAACTTTGTGTCAGGTTCTTACTTTGGGAGCTTTCCAACTATAGTAGACAAGATTCACATGCGGCTTTGTGACCTTACAAACACAAACACAAAAGCCCAGACTTTTCTCTGAGCTTCTCTCCCTGGGTCAGATTTAATTGGTCTCTACAGTAGCTGTCACTGAGTGCAGCTGGAAGAGCTATCATGGAGATTACTCATATGCGTTCATTAGCATGTGTGGAGAAAAAATCCTTTAGATACAAAAGTAACAAATAGACACACTTGAAACATTTAGTACACATGCCTTCTGAGGGCCTGATTTTTTTAGCCCGTTCAAATCAATGGGCATCCTTCCATTGACTTGGATGGATGTTGGATCAGGTCATTGTTTCCTTACTACACGCTCAACTAGCTCTGCATAGTTTAAAAAAATAAATGAGTGTGACCCTAAGAATCCCTCAATGCCAACTGGCAATAGGTTCACTCTTTTGTAACAGTAACTCCTGACAGTCCTAACTCACTACTCCCAATACATTGGATAAATACTATGAAAGCAAAGAGGGTCAAGTGACATCTCAAATGAAAGCTTATATTGTTACCCAGCTCTGGAAATGCATCTTTGGAGATCAAAGTCAAGCTATGCTCTTCACGACTTATGCAGAACCCAAAGCAGTGGTAACTTCACTGTTTTTCTCCAGGAATAAATTAGGAATAAATCAATGGGGAGATATATCAGACGGAGGAACTATGATTGATACAAACCAAAGTGCTCTTACCTAAAATTACTTTTTATTAGATCTTAAACACACACACACACACGCTATCACAGTAGGTTTAGAGCACCTTATACCTTTATATTTACCAAAGTTAAGATGGTTTCAAGGAGTCAACAGCCAGGCTTCTGGGGGACCCCTCCTTCCATCTATCTGCTGGGGAACGTAGGTGTCAAATCCCTGCCCAAAGAAAGCTTCCTCGAACTGCTCCAAAACACATGTTCTAACTAAATTTTTTATAAATTTTCTCCAAACAAAGCGCATAACTCATAAAATCCTCTAATAGGCTAACAATTTCCCTAGCAACATCCAATAACAATTCATTATTTTACTTATCAGCAAAGCATTTCTAGTCATAACAATAGTGAAACTTACATGTCGAAGGCACTTAAAACCAAGGCTGTGCAAACATTCTTTCTGTTTTCATGCAACCTTAATTGCATATCCTAACCTCTCATCCTGATAGCAAAACTGAAAACATGCAGTTGCCTGGCCTGGCCTTCCCGGGGTCGTAAAAAGACAGCTGGCTGTGATTGAACATACAAAATGGCTGACTGCAGCACTGTCAAATTCTAGGGTACATGCAGGAATGTCAAATTCAGGGGTGACAATGTCCCACTGATCCTCATGATCATTGAGAGATGGATGGATGGATGGATATTTAAGCAGTTGTGTAAATACTTGTTAGGGGGCTTATTCCTTCACCCTCTCACTTTCCTGGTCCTTCTCACATGAACAGAGAGCAACAACACCTGAAGTCCAGAGGTGCAAACAATTCGATGTTTATTGGGGTGAACTTTTAGCAAGCATGATTCCAGTTTCCTTAGTGAACCCTCTTCCCAGCTCTGACACCACAGAGCCTTGCCTGTGTCCTTGTTTCTGTTCCCATCCTGTTCCCATTCCCTGCTTCAGCAAAACGTGATCCCAATTCCCACACCCCCATCCCCAGTCCCTGTTCCCATCTCCCCTTACTTCCTGATTAACTGCAGACTACATAGTAAAACCTGAGTTCTGCTTAGCTATACCATAATCAATCATTTTACTGAAATTTAACTAACCAATCCTAACATACTGTAACATGGTTATTTAACCAATTATAACCCACCACCTTAATTGGTTTACACCCAACAAAATTAATTATACAGCAGACAGAAACAATCACAGAACCAGACAGAGATTTATACAGACAAACAATAGGGAAGTGGAGACTACAGCGACAGAACAATACAAAAATGAGGATTTCACATCCCAGCTACTGATAAGTGAGTGCCAGACAGGATGCTATTAAACTAAGTTTTCTTTTACATCTTTCAGGCTCTTCCCTTTCTTTGGAGGTGATAGGAATATCAGAACAGGATTGTATTCCTAATAGCACCTTATTTCAATGTGACTAGTTTGGAATGTGAGGATGTGACAGTTCACTTCCCAATAATCCATTTGACTTGGCACCCCACCACATTTTGATTAAAAAACTATAATGATACAAAAATTAACATGGCACATATTAAACAGATTAAAAACTGGCTAAATGATAGATCTCTAAAGGTAACTGCAAACAAAGAATCATCAAACAGATGCATTTCTAGCGGGGTCCCACAGGGATTGGTTCTTGACCCTATGTTAGTTAATATTTTTATCAATGACCTGGAAGAAAATATAAAACCATCACTGATCAAGTTTGCAGATCGTACAAAGATTGGGAGAGTGATAAATAATGAAGAGGACAGGTCATTAATACAGAGCAATCTGGATTGCTTGGTGAGCTTGGTGCAAGCAGATAAAATGTGTTTTAATATGGCCAAATGTAAAACCAGACATCTAGGAACAAAGAATAATTACAGGATGGAGGACTCTAGTGACTGAAAAAAAGTGGGCATCATGGTGAATAATCAGCTGTGCTTCCATTGTGACACTAAGGCCAACACAGCTAATGCAATCCTTGGGGATTAAATAGAGAAATCTTGAGTAGGAGTAGAGAGGTTTATTTTACCTGTGTATTTGGCACTGGTGTGACCTCGGCTGGAATGCCATATCCAGTTCTGGTGTCTCAACAAGGATATTTTAAAATGGAATAGGGTTCAGAGAAGAACCTCAAGAATGAATGATTAAAGGATTATAAAATATGCCTCATACTGATAGCTTCAGCTCCTTGAGTCATTCTAGTTTAACAAAGATCACAGTCCATAAGTACCCTTCATGGGGAGCAGAAATTTGATAATAGAGGGCCCTTCAGCTAGCAGACAAAGGTACAGCAAGATCCAATGGCTGAAAGTTGAAGGTAGACAACTTAGACTATCAGTAAGACACACATTTTTAACAGTGAGGGTAATTAACCATTAGAACTGTTTCAGGAAATTCTATGGCCTGTGTTATGCAGGAGGTCAGATTAAATTATCACCATGGTCCCCCTAGTCTTATAAACTGTCTTACAAATTGGTTGTAAATACTTGCAAGACATAAAATTTCCTTGGTATTTTATTTTAAAGAGAAGGCATAAATCTCACTCATCCAGCAACATCATAAATTCTTATAGACCATTTTGAGGGTCTCAAAAAATTCATGTTAATAAATTAAGTCTCAGAATATACAAGTGTGGTTAAGTATTATCCACAGTTTATAGGGGAAAAAATTGAAGCTGGAGCTTTGGGTGACTTAACCAAGATGACCTAGTCTGTTGCAGAGCAGAGAACATAGCCAACTCCTGGTGAGTCCCTCGTAAGAATGCTTGGTTCCCCTTCCTCTTTATTAACATAGTCAACTTAATAGTAATTCCAGATAAACAGCACTATTTGTTATATCTTTGTACAGTGCATAGCCCAATGGGGTCCTGGCCTATGGCTGGGGGTCCCATACACTATCATAAAACAAATAATACCTGCATTTGCATTTATTATTTGTTTCTGATGTTATACTGTGATTTCATCACCTGATAGGGGTTGTCAGGGTTTCCTCCCCATTCTGAACTCTGGGGTACAGAGGTGGGGACCTGCATGAAAGACCCCCTAAGATTATATTCCACCAGTTTAGGTTAAAAACTTCCCCAAGGCACAAATTCCTTGCCCTGGGATGGTATCGCTGCCAACACCAAGTGAGTTAGACAAAGATTCAGGAAAAGGACCACTTGGAGTTCATGTTTCCCCAAAAATATCCCCCAAGCTCCTTCACCTCCTTTTCTAGGGAGGTTTGAGAATAATATACCAAATAGCACAGACCAGACCCTTGGGTTTTTAGGACACTAACAACCCAATCAGATTCTTAAAAAGAGAACTTTATAATAAAGAAAAAAGTAAAAGAAACACCTCTGTAAAATCAGGATGGAAGGTAATTTTACAGGGTAATCAGATTCAAAACACAGAGAACTCCCCTTTAGGCAAAACTTTAAAGTTACCAAACAAACAAACAAACAGAAAAAGGAATAAACCTCCCTCTTAGCCTAAGGAAAATTCACAAGCTAAAATACGAGATAATCTAATGCATTTCCTTCCTATTACTTACAATTTGTAATCTTAGATACTTAGTTCAGGTATGGCTTTAGGAGATATATTTTTGCTGCCCTGGTTCCTCGCTGACCCAGAGAGAACAACAAAGAGAGACAAAACAAAAACCTTCCCCCACAGATTTAAAAGTATCTTCTCCCCTCATTGGTCCTTTTGGTCAGGTGCCAACCAGGTTATTTGAGCTTCTTAGCCCTTTACAGGTAAAGGAGGGATTTTATGCTACCCTTAGTTGTATGTTTATGACAGGGGTAGAAATTAGTATTTAATGAGTATTTAAGAGGCTCCCAACTTCCACTGAAATCCCTGGAAGTATGTAGACTTCTGAGGATCTGGGTCTTTGGCACTATTTCTGCCATCATTACCTCTTTCATTTCTCTCATCACAAGACAATGAAAATCAGTTAAAGTCAACTTCACCTTTGACATTATTCAGTTTTACTTTCAGGTTTTCTTCCCTGCCATCCTTAGATTATAGATCTGACAAGGAGAAGCCAGTTTAGAATTAAAATGCATCAGCACATTTCTATTGAGCTATGGTTTTGTAAAAACTTGTTAAGACCAAGTTTAAAGAAACAATGTTCCCTGAACTCCGCAATTTGAAGAGAGCAAAATAGAGAGACATGACAAATCTTTGAGGCATTTAGTTATATAACCTTCACAAGCTTTTTATTCATCTAGAACAGTGAGACTCAGACTGAGATTCACAAGCAACAAGTGGCTCTTTGCAGCACGATATTAAAACACTGTGTGATTTAATTATTAACCAATCTAAGTGATTAAAAAATTCGGATGCTTTTACTATGTTATTACCCAATTACAGTTGATAAAATAATGATGCTTGGGCAGTCATTTTGCTGTGAGAATAATATATACACACACTAAATATTTCCCCTGTTGTATTGTTTAAGTATGAATATATAGTACTATAGTAGAAACAATAAATTCACACTACTGCAGCTTTTTGCGGTAATGTGGTTCACTAATTAGGCTCCTGGACCATGGAGTGTGAGTAAAACAGATCTAAACATACACTGTATTGCCCTCTTCACCTAAACAAAATGCAGATAGCTTTACTGTGGCTATTGTACTGTTCGGGGATACTTAGCACTACTGGAATTAAATAAAGTAGAAAAATGTCCATTTATTAAAAACAAAAGAATTTCTCATTCTTCAAATTCAAAAGGCATGCTGCTTAGAGAACTTAAAATTGGCTCTCTGATCAATAGAGAGGAGTAAACCTGCTGTCTGACCAAAGAAACCAGTTACACAGTGGCTGTGCAGAAGCCACAGGAAGAATTGGGAATGACACACACTAATCAGCTCATTTCCCCTCTACTATTTACCTGCCAATCAAGAGGAGTTAGTGTTGCTAATTCTGAGAAGCCATCCTCCACAAAAGCCAGAGAGAACTATGGCACAAATGATATCTGGACACAGCAATAATGAGCAAAGCGGGGAAAGAAAAGAAAAGAAAGATGCAATTAGTTTTAATAGTACCAAAGGTGTAGGAGGAACTGCAACCCCAGCAGTTATTAGTGCAATGATTAAATTAAAGCTTCAAGAGGCAGCATGATCAAATAGAGTACTGGACTGGGACCCAGGATTGCTGGTTCCATTCTCAGTTCTACCACAGACTTCTTGGCTAGCCTTGGGCACCTCACTGTCCCTTTCTGTGCCCATTTCGTCTCCCACCGATTCTCTGTCTTTTTCATTCAGATTGTAAGATCATTAGGGCAGGGGCGTGCTCTCTCTCTCTGGATTTGCACGGGGAGGGTGGGAGGGAGAGAGAGAGAGGTTGATTTATTCTACAGCCTTAGCTAACAGCCAGGGGCAATTGACTTTTAGTTCATGCACTAAGCTCCAGATGCCCCAGGTACCACTTACTAACAACCCTACTCTGAATATTTTGATTATTCCACTGTACGGCCAAGATTTCATCAGAGCAGACAAATAATAAATTATAAATTGATGCATAGTATTTTGGCATCTACTGTAAATTCAGATGGGATCTTCCATGATGGGTTTTCCAAAAGGCTGTTGCACCAATACAATTAGACAGGATGCCAGCCATTAACAACATGTTGCACTGATTGAGGGGATTAGAACTATATTCCTAATTCAAGTGAAACAATATCAACAGCTATTGCTGAGGCAGTACAACAGCACGTCTCATAGGGAAAAAGTTATTCTGAGACTTTCACCAAATTTCAATTTGATTATGTGCACAACCCTTATTGGTGGCTTCCTAGGGTGAATAATCAAATTTTACTTGCATGAATTGTCATGAAATGCAGATTTACGTCTGATGACTCAAATATTCAATACAAATAAATGTTGAACTGTGCATTCAGTTGGGATATTTGAAATGTATGCTGTGCTGATTGGTTATGTATGTCATCTGAAAACAAAACCAAATACCGTTGCTACAATTTACTGTATGTTACTAACCAACAGTGCAAATATCAAAATCTAAATCCTGAATATCTAATTAAGTAAATAAATACTTACATTACAGAAATGCCCAAATCTTCAGACTACAAACTATTTCCAAACTATTTTTATTGGGGATGGAGTAGAGGGGAGGAAGATACCATCAAACGTTAGAAAATTATTTTAATGAATAGATTCCAGAATTTCACAGGCTGCTCATAAACTTTTCACGAACCGGAAAAGATGAAATTAGAAAGCAGCTTTTTTAGTGTGAGTTCTTAGCTCTAACCAATAGTTTCTCTTAATAGTAAAAATCCTTGAAGAATTCCAGCCATGTATACCGAGAAAAACTGGTGGAATCTTACTGTCATTAAAAGTGTTTAGCTTATAAACTTCTTGGTTCAGGGACCTTCTTTACCAACTTCTCTTTAAACAATCATTCACATGCTTAGCACTATAGGCTACCAACTGTTCCACATCTGGTTGTTCCCCCTTTTGCCCCCCACCCCACATTGTCATTTCACATAGTCATTTGCCAGTTATTTTGTTCCAGTTGTGTCTTTTCTGGAACTGAAAATAAAGTTGGTTATACCTCCAGTGAACATTTTCAGCAATTTTTCCTTTCAGTTCAAGTTACAGACTTAAGTTCACTGAATTCTTTTTGGTTAGTCTTCTGCATTTCATTCCTTTTTAAAAATATTCTCTCACCTTCCCCGCTTAAATTCTTTATTGCTGAATGCCAACACCACCCATATGGCAGCTGTCTCTGAAATCATCCCTTTATTTCAGTACTGGCTTTCTTACATTGAATGCACTAATTGGCTTTTTACCATCTGACTTTCAACTCTGCCTGAAAGATCTTGCTCCACTAAACCATCTTCTTCACTTTCTCCCCTTTCCCCATTACTTCTGCCTAATATATTCCCTTCTCATTAGCTTTTTTCCCCTTTTTGGTTTACCCTAGGCTGCCCGTATAGATGGAAGACTATTTCAAAGTAACATTTCACCCAACTTTACTTGCTATCTAGGGAAGCACCTTTCAAGACTAGTTGCCAGATCCTCAGTTGCTGTAAATTTGCTCTTAACACCAAATGAGCTAAGCAGATTTACACCACATGAGGATTTGGCCCATTAATGCAGTTTCAGTTAGCTGTGTGCTTGCTGTACACTTCCTGCATTTATTTAGCATCTATCCTATTCACAGCCATTAACGTCCACTCAGGCTATTTTTTTTAAAGCATGAACACATAAAAATAATTTGTCTAAGAGCAACTGTAGGAATTTTTCAGCTGCTGAAAAAAAGCATCAGAGGTTTCATAAAGTCTCCTTTGAATGATAAAACACTTGCAAAGGAAATAAGTGCCACTTTCAAATTAGTCACGTCACACCTTGCACGTTTGAGACTTACGTGTTGGGGGTAAAGACATAACCCTTTTCTGAATATTTGTGAGCAATGATTCATTAGTGATTTAGTCCTACTCCCATCTCCCAGTTTACTGAAGTAAGATCTGCATTTCATAGGGAGCATTTCAGACTATATAGTCTGTTGATAGAAAGTAACATCATATGGATCTCACTCTATTTTTAAAGTACATATCCATTTCCCTGGGAGCTTTCACAATAATTTAAAATGCAGAATATTAAAAAAAAATCAAGTTAATAATATAAGGAAACATCCACACTTAATAATTGTGACATATTGGCTGGATCCTGCAACAACTGGAACAAACCTTATGGAATTAACTTTACTGAATTAAGTTAAATCTTATTGAATTTGGATTACATTGTATTAAAGATGCAGTTGTGTATGTGTTATTGTGACATTGAATGCATCCTCTCCAGGAGGAGAGGAATGCTAATGTACTTCAGCCCTTATCAGCCATTGAAAGCCATCCCCCTGGAGAGGTATACAGGTACTAGTTCAAAATGGATTCTCCAGAGACTGACAGATAGAGAAAGGGTTTTTGGATAAAACAGCCTGGTTTTAAATTGGCTCAATGTTTTCTTCCTGTTCCAGCAAACAAACAGAACCTCTGGTCCACAGAGGGCTCAATCCCTAGGGTAGGGTCAGAAGAACTGGACCTGCTGAGGCTCCGTAAAACTGGATGCTTTATGTGAGCTGAAGTTGTGATGAACTTGTGACCACAAAGGAACACCCCACCCTTTGGGTTTCAAGGACTGCTCCTGCTGAGCTGCTAGATTTGGGGTCATCTCTGGTAAGGTTAAGTAGCATGTGTATAGGTTATTTTACTTTTAATATGTTTTCTCTATAGTGTTTTTACCTTAATAAAATAGGCTTGCACAGAAAGAACTGTGTGCTAACTTATAACTGTTGACAATCACTTTCTCAGTCTCTGAAGGGAAAGCAAGTAGGTACGCTTGGGCAACCTCTCTCTGCTGGGAATAGCACACAGTGAAGGCAGAGAACTGTGCAGTCTGGAAATCTCAGTCAGAAGGGAGTGAGACATGGGTCTCCACCCAAGAAAGGCAACAGCTGGGGAGCTGGAAGCCTGAAAGTGGGTGCCCTGGCTGGACCACAGAGAGGGGAAACAGGTGCAGATGCCCTGAATTCTGATAATATTAATTCTAAAATCCAGATCTCTTACTATCCACTTACCTTTAACTCAACTCCTTCCTCAAATGCCTGAATAAAAATACAGGCAGGCTTGACGGTTAACAAATCTGGGTTTCATCCCACTCTCCAAAGCATCCTTCCTTTTAATCCCCTTGGGGGAAATAAAACAAACCACCACACACATTGCTATTTACCATTACCCTTTATTAAAGACTTAAACTGGGTTTGAGTCCAGACTACTGTTGCTACTCAGCTAAATCTGAATTAATTTTCCCCAGCTAGGATTGTAATACAGTTAAATCTGCATATAATACATCCATTGCATTCATCCCAACCACTAGTTTTGCAAATCCATCAGCAAAGCAATGCAGTTTTCCTCATTACTGATTTTTGAAAATCAGGATTGCATGCGTTCCCCTCAGTCTTCTGGTTTCTTCGCCAGCTGTCAGAGACTTTCCCTAAGAATATTTGTCAGCAGTTCAGTAAATGTATTAGCCAACACCCTTAACAATATGCCCTTTTTCTTTGTAGTTATTTTAAAAAGATCTTCTAATTTTTCAGATTTCTGTTGTTTTTCTCATCAAGCACAGGCCAATGTGAGGGTGGCTGAACCTATGAACTGTGTGTTTGGGTGGGTTTTGTAGATCCAGGAGACTTACGGTTTGTGATTTTGTACTGGAGATGTCACATGTGTTTGACATAATGAAATTGGTGGTAGATAGCCGACCTATTGCTGCAAAGATAAAGTTGTCTGTGGAACCTTACCTATGCATTTCCTGGCATTCAAATGTTTATTTTAAAAGTAACTACAATATTCTTAGATACACACTTGGTTACTATGGTAATCAGTGACAATAAAAAACCCAACAATAGAGTCTATTTTTCTTCCTTAAATTGATAAGACTTTACAAGCCTTAAAATTTGCTAGGGAACTACCATAAAATTAATTATTTCTATTTCCCCCCCCCCCAACACTATTTTTTAACAATAATAAAAATTTGGTTACTTTTGAAATAGTACTCACCCAGAAGCCAGCACCACTTTAATTTGGGTGAAGAAAAAAACTTAATTAATGATTAGGCTTAGACACAAGTATATACTGTAGGAAGGTGCTGGTGCAGAACAAAGACAGGACATGCCCGTAGCATTTTAGGAAACTTTTATAACAAGTCATATCTCTATTTTTTTTAATTTATCTTACACTTGCCTTATTCTATTATTCCAGCTCAACACTCAAAATTCTAACTTGGCAGCACAGCCAATGAGGAACGTATGACATTGAGTGAGTGAGTGAGTGTCTGTGTGTCTCTGTCATTTTAGGTTTTTAAAAGAAAGCTAGTTGCAACCTTTACTATTAAGTTGCTACCTCTCCATGGCTTCATGGTAGTATAAGTCACTGAAAGCATATTATACCAGTTCATCGGGTAGTGATTTCCTATTCACTTCTAGGTGCAATAGAAGGTGTTGACTTGTAATCTCTTAGGTAGCCAGGAAAGCTAAGTAAACCACTATCTCCTGTGTGCTGCCAGGATTATTGAGGGCACATGAAATGCTTAAGGTGACAAACCTCCCTTTTAAAAAATTCCAGGGGGTGGTGACTAGACATTCATTGTGGAATGAATTCAATTCCCCCAGCAGTTTGACAGCTTTAAAAAAAAAAAAAAAAACAGCTACAAGAGTGTTGCCTAGGGACTCAAGAGACCTTGGTTCCTTCCTAGCTCTGCCAATGGCCTGCTGGGTGATCTTGGGAAAGTCACATCACCACTGTGCCTCAGTTTCCCCATCTATAACAACAGGGATATTGACACTGACCTCCTTTGTAAAGCACTTTGAAATCTTCCAATGAAAAGCACATTATAAGTGCTAGATATTAAGTTTTGTACTTTCATCCATGACTTTGTTAATGGACAAATTTAAAATAAAAGAATCTAGGGACTTACGGGCAAGATTTTCAAATAAATTATGTATGCAAATTTGTCACATTTGCATGGACAAGTTACCATGACTGAGCATGCCACTGTGAATACTGCTTGATTTGCATGCAAAATTAAATGCCTAACTTGCTGGAAAATCTGGACTAAGAATTCTAACAAAGTTTATCACAGCAAGGCACCTGCTGTAGTGTTTTGGCCAAGATTTTAGCATCGCAAACCCCTATGATTTAGAACCTACAGCTATACAGATTGGCCTGTTTAATCCATTAGCTTGATATTTATATAAAAAAAAAAGACTCAAAAAGGGTCATGTGATAGGAGGGATTGAAGAAATCCACCATATGCTATTTGTAACAGCAGAAAAACATAGTCAAGGTCACTGATAATGGATAAGTAAACAAGAATATCATCCCTCAAAAGCTGAATATTTGTGCATTGTGAGGAAGAGGTTAATCAGAAAGTGTTTTTGTAGATAAAGAAGGCCCAAAATAAATAGAAGATTGATCATAGTATATTTAAATTATTTAGACATGTAGTGCAATAATAATGGACAGAGTTTTTAAAGAAGGAAACTATCTGAGAGTGGCAGAGAGCTGGATTTCTTAATCTGTTGATCAATGCACAAGATCAGAAGATGTTTTAAGTTGAAGCTAAAGAAAGAACAGGAAGAAATACGAGTAAATTTTCAGTACTTTGTGAGACTCAGTAGTAATTCTCTGTTAGAGTTTAGCTACGTGGACACTAATCCAAGTTACAGTGTTAGCTCCTTCCACTACTTGCCCTGGCAGTGGATTCTATATGCTGTGAACAGGTGGGACTGAGTGAATAGAGTATCGCACAAATGGAACCTTTTTGCAGGTGCATTTAAAATAGTAGCAAATGGTGAATACAAGACAGCAGAGTAAGGGAACGTTACGTACTACGTATGAAAAGAAATTGATTGGAATTGACTATTTTTCAAAAAAAATCTATTTAAAAAGTGGCGTTAAATAAATATATCTGAATACAGAGCAGAGCTGTTCAGCAAAGATAGCAAAAATAACAGAGAAGCAGCATGGAAACTTGAAAAAAAAATTGAGAATGGGAGTCTTAGCATTCCTTGTATCCTTTTCCTTGGGATTTTCAGAGTAAAAATTGGAGATTTTAAAAAATATGTGCTGCAAAACTAGTGATTTTTGCATTTTTGCTCCATTTTTCAACATCTTTGGAGACTGGAAATTATACAATTATATCATCACTTCAGCATTAGGGCTCATATCCTCTATACTTACATTCAAATTATTAAAGCTAATTTTTCCTTCCTTCTCTTTTTGCAAAAATCCATGTCACCTTTTGTATTTTTAAACAAGTGCCTCGATGATCTTTAGTCCATCCTCTATCTTCAATGTCCCCTTGCCAACACAGCCAGCATTCAGGACCAATTTTAAGAAAATAAAACATGGACACACAGTAAGGAAAAAAAACAATAAAGGAAACTTTACGGGTCCTGCTTCCATGTGAAAAGATATGTTAGTATCATCAGAAAAGCCTCAAAAGTCAATAAGTCACCAAAATCAAACCACATACATCCAAGTCTCTTACCAGCATTAAGGTTATTTCTAAGGAAAATTGCAACAGGCAAGTTCATACAGGTCAGATGATATAGCTGAAAACTATACAGAGACCAACAGGCTTCATATGACCCCAGAGGACTGTCAAGAAATTAAAGCCCAATTAGTTATAAAGCCTTTTTCTCCAACTTTCTGTTTGACATCAAATGCTGTAATAAGCCCAGAGGCAGGGCGAGAAAAAAACCCAAAATTTAGAAAGGCTGACATCATACCTTAGTTAGTAAAATTCAGACACAGTACAGCCATAGGAAAGGGCCTTAATGAACTAAACACTAGGAAACTAAACGCAGAGAAACAAAGAAATAAAGTAAAAATAAGCAATTAATTTAAAAGGCTTAGGGATTACTATCAAGTATTCTAATATTAAAGTTTCAATATTACATGCTTTTGTGCCCTTTCTTGGTGCTAAATTATTTCTAAATTTAAGTCATGGTGCCCAAATACTTTGGTGATGGCCAGCTTAGAAGTGTGTGTGATTTCTGTATCCTTGTCAGAAGCAAATGGTGCTTTCATCAGAGGACAATGGATACAGAATTAGGGAAACATTACTGAACCAGGTTATTAGGTTAAATAATACTTTCAGATTACAATGACAACCTTTGAATTATTAGATGGATAGTTCAGTTCAAAGCTAATAATGGGATTTGAAGAAGTGAGAGAATAGGAATCTAGTTCAGACTGACAAAACAAGTGATGTAATATGCTGAACTGGAGAATATTAGGAAGGGATTAAGAGGTGGCAGATGTGTGTATGAGCCGACTATGTAGATATAAAAAAGCAGTGAGGTGGTATAGTAGCCGTGCACTAGGCTGCACGAAAGAAAAGAAAATCAATATTACAAGGTGAAGATGAATTGTATTCCATTGGATAAAATATTTTGGAACAATAGTAGTGGAAAAGCAAACGGATTTTTATTTAAAGAAAAGTACATGGAGCCCAATCCCTATCTCCATTTAAGTCCATGGAGTTTTGCCCTAGATGTAAATGGGAGCAAGACGAAGCCTATAATATACGGTGCACCAAATATATTGTCTTGAGGATAACACTTTTATAATAAACTTTTTAAGTGGTTATATGTTTATTATTATTCTGAAGGAGATTTTCTACTTCAACAACAACAACTAGAGGTTCCAGTCAGGAACAAGGCCCCCACTGTGGTAGGCACCATACACAGTCTCCACAAAAATGCCCCAGAAAGCTTACAGCCTATGTAGCTAGTAATCCAGAGTTCTAAAGGAAAAACAAATATTACAGGAGTCAGTTATAAGGTAATATAACACACTCTCTTGCCAGTGCCCTTTGCTCCCCATAGTGCATTTTCTAGTGCTCTGTTTCTGCCTAGATTTAAATGGATATTCTTCTCTGACATTACGGGGTTCCATGTTTATTGTGTCTCTGACTTGCAGATCTTTGTCCTTGGTTTACTAGAAAGGATATTTTTGCCTCTAGAGAGTAACTCTGAAAATTGGATTGGAAAAATCAAGCTGGGTTTTCCCTCTCCTTCTACATGATTAAAGTTTCTGCTGGCCAAATTATATCCCACTCCCTCCAAAAGGTCTGTACTGTTGTGCTTCACCAACAGAAATGTTTACTAAGTTACAAGTTACAACATGGAACAGAATCCAGTGTGCTATTTCAGCAGAGCCAATAGGATTTAAAAGCAGAAACTTCTGTCACTGCAGTAAGCAGAAATGACTGAATACATACAGAAGAAAGCATACATACAAGATGATTAATGTGCAACTTTTAAAACAGTCACTTTTCAGAATATAATTCACACTTTAGGTGGTTCAAATGGTGGCGATTCCACATAAGTCTAAGATTCCAGTCAGAATTTTTTACCCTGAAATAATTGCTTATTTCAGACTATCAAGACAAAATTCTTACATTGCTTGGAATTAAAAATAGTTAATGGATTTAAAATATCCAAGTTCAAAAAGTAACATATCTATTTTAAGTGACTAACTGCTTAATCTGTTTTCAACAGTAATTTCCTTTCACAGTAATGAACAAATAATATACAAGCAAAAAGCAAGCTGAATTCCCAAGAGCATCTTCCCTTAGATTCAGAGTGATAAGTCATATCAAACACTCTCTGGACATTTTTTCATTAAATTTATTTAGGTTGCCTTTATGTACTCACTTCAACACAAAGTACACATTCATCATTGTTGTAGATTCTTGAAAACCGATACATCTTTCATTCTTTGGTATTTTATCCAGCACTATAGGCTACATGATCTGAATACCAATTATAGAGGTCTGAAATCTGTTGGGAAACTTATCTTTAATACAGGATTTACTGAAGGGCTTGGGCTTTTCCACTCATTGTGACATCAGCCAAGAGACTGGTCCATCTGACATATCTTGGCAAAATTTATTCTACCTTAACGAAAAAAATTGAAGGGAAACTACTGTACTAAACGTAATCCTGAATATTCAGAATAGGAGAAGTGACACCAAAAGCATACAAGATCCTTCTCATTAAGTGAGAGAAGGAAACATTCAATGTTGAGATAACTACAAAAGCTTGCAGTACAGATTCATTGGTATTACAGCATCTTTTAATTATACTAACCAAAATATACACACAAAAATGTGCATTTTACATATACTCAAAAAAGTCACTGTGTTCCATAAGAACTTAGAATGTAAACATTAGCAAAATGTCCTTACTGCAGTAACAGAAGCAAATGTTGTCAGCACTACAGGTTAAGTAATTGCATTAAAGATGCTGCCAGAAGAAAGCTACAGAAGCCCAGCGTTCAGAGACACTGATCCAGAAGACCTCACCCCATACAACTCCACTGATTTCACTAGATGAAAATAGAATATGGATCACAGATCTTGGCATTGGCTGTTTCAAGCTTGGAGCTAAATATAAGAGGCTCTACATTCACATGCCTGAGTGAGAGAACTTAACTTTCCGAGGTCAATGTCATGATTTTAGTTTTCAGGTAGAGCAGCCACCAGGCCACATGAACAGTTAATTACCAAAATGAAATGTTGTTTGACTCATCCCTCTTTGTTCGCTACATCAGTTACATTCCAAGAGATGTGACTGCTGAACTAACTGTAACAAATCTCTATGTTTTCTACAACAAAAGATCATTTTATCTCCAGTGCAAAGCAGTCAGAGAGTTAAAAAGCTTTTATAAAATCTCAGCACTGAACCCACAGTAGTAAGAAAGTCATTCTGGCTGCTGGTTTTAGCAAATACAGAAGGCTTGATGTAAAGCAGCTTACAACTAAAATTCACATTCTGTTTTAAAAGTGGAAACGCATTTTTTAAAAAAAGCAGATTATTGCTGTGTCTCAACAAGTCCTTTCTTTAATAAAGAACATACTGCCTTCATAGAAAATACATGTTTGACACCTAACAGACAAGGTAGCTCAAGAAGAAAAATAATAATTTGCATGCCATGAATATTTCTTCATTGGTCAAAGTTTGGCAACAGTACAACTAAATGGTGTCATTCCAATTATGCTTCCCAAACCGTGGTGCTGATAATTTTAAAACTGTGAAACAATCGTGAGTGAAACCAGAAGGCATTATCTAAATCAAAGAGCTCTGGACTGAAGAAAAAAAATGCTGTTGTAATTCAGATTCTTGTCATGTGTGACTAGAGAAATACTGGAGGTTCCTCAAAATGTGCTGTCAGCAAGCCTGTTGGAACATTAGATATGCTGTGCAGAGAAAAACAAAAACAAAAACAGGAAAGGTGAAACTGAACTTCCTCGTCTTGCAGTAGTGCTACTATGTTCAAACTAAACACACTAACGTTCATTTTCAAAGAGAAAAAGATTAAAACCCCCCCCCCACTCACCTCTCATCATTTTATAAAAATGTAATACCCTAAGGCCTATTTCCCCACCCCCCCCAAAGAACACCACCACCACCACGAACAGGAATCTTTCTGATGATGGGAGTTATGATTTCAAATTGGGGTGATGGGAGTACTGCAACGTTGCACTAATGGGAGATTTATGTTAATCCCCCACAATGATGATTGAATTTATTCCTAAATATCAACAAAATTGAGCCCTTGATACTGGATCTTGATTTCTGATCATGGGATCACTGTACAGTTGGACTAGCTACTGTGCCCATATGTGTAAGCATACCCTTTAACTCATTTTATAGGATGTGCGTGGGAGCTGATTACAAAGTTATATTAACTTGAGTATCGTGCACTTTGGAGGACCCATTATAAAAGAACTAAAAATACAAGTAGGGCATAAAGTTGCCTGCAAGAACTCTCTGATTACAAATATTTAGAGGGCACAAAAATGACAAGCAAGTGCAAATAAATACCAAGCATACAAAGTAACATATTATGTAAAAATGATTAAATCTTAATGTAACATACATTTCTATTTAACTAGGCCATACCGGCTATACTTCTGTTATTCTAAGCATGCAAACATCCTACAAAAAATTCTGTGAATTTTACAATATTGTTTACCAAAGAGTAACTTCAAGAAGACAAAGCAGAATACTCACGTTAGATGAGAGGGCTGGAAGATATTTTCCCATGGTTTAGATGCCTTTGGTCACAGCTGACTGCCAGATCTTGGAAGCTACTCACTGATTATTATGCCAACCAATCCCAAGCATAGCTAATATTTTTATTTATTTTATTTTTTTATCACCGGCCCAGATGAAAAAACAAACAAACAAACCAACCAAAAAAAGCTCCACCATTGGCCCAGCCTTGTCAAATAACATCACACACAACTACACTCATACACTCATGCCTCCTTGGACACTTCATACCAATTGTTCTCTTTCTACTTTCACAAACACTTCACATCAGCTTCTGTATTGCACTGATCATTCCGTAATTCACTTAATAATCACCTCCTACCTCAATCACCAACCTGCTAAATTTAATTCAACCCCATTCATCCCTCTACCCACTGAGCATCATTCCACTTAATTCACCACTCTCTGCTCTCTCCATCTCTAGCAGTATCTTCTCTAATTTTCCCACACCACAATTCAGTTTCCCAAATCTATTGTCATTCAGCAGAGACTTTTCAAAACTATACTGGCCATCTCAGCCGCTCAGGCTCCTCACAGCTACCTCAGCACGTTTCCCTAACATAGCAGCTACAGCACCAGTTGCACTCATCAGTACCTGTTTTAAAGAGGGGGTTTTTTTTTGCAACTATGGGAAGAATAACTGCTTAGATTCTGCAGAACATGACTGGTCATGCTGGCCTGGGAAAAATGCTTACTTTTCCTAGAGGAGCAGGATTTTGCAAAGACTTTTTAGATAGTACAAGCAGAGAGCTATTTCTTGTCTCTGAAATAAAAATAACAAATGTACCAAAGGGCCTGGATTGTTTTGCCATCCAGGACATTACTATTTGAAATGTGGTTTCATATGTTTGCTGGCTAGCCAAGCAAGGGATGGGAGAGCTCTGAGCAACTCCTGAAGCTGCTGCAACTGTACAGACACTCTTGACTTGCTCATTAGCAAACAGCAATAGACTGTGATATACTCTACATCCGTGCTCTTTCCCATGAGCGATACTGTGCGTGCATCTTAATGAAAGAGTGTTCCAGCCTGCACACCAGGAACTAGGAATGAGTTTGTTGTAGAATGATTTGCCATGAAACAAACAAAATTATGTAGGGTTTAAAAACAGCCATTCTGTAGCGAGAACAGGTGAGTAAGGATTTTAACCTATAAGGATATACTATAAGAGACACAAGCCAAGAGTGCAACATTACAACTATGATGATGTGAGATGCTGTAGATGGCATTTAACAATTGATATAAGCAGTTGTGTTGCTAGGCAATAGTTTCAAGTGTGTTTTTCCTTTTTACTTTGATACACTTAAAGTGCAGTCAATCAGCTATGACATACTTCAGTGGAGCGGGACGACATTAGGCTGGTACCACTAGCCAGTTTAACTGATTACCAGTGGGGGTATTTAGTACACTAGCAGCAGGAACATTCTGTAACAAAAATCTATTAAGATTGTCTAGCAGCGTACAGGCATCTGGGATACTCCTATAAAAGTTCATATACTCTCCCACAGATTGAGTATTTTGACCCCATCTGTGCTTTTAATAAGGAAGGATACTGTCCTCTCTTGATTTTCGTGCACTTCTGAAAATGAGGAAAGCATCGATAACTGCTGTCTAAAGGGGTAACTTTCCAGAACATTCACACAGAATGTCAGCAAGTTTTCTGGGAGCAAAGATGATTTCTCTCTATATATTTTAATACCTCCACGTCCATAATAGTCAGTGCCTGACAATGGTAGCAAGTACTGCTACAGCTGCATCGCTGTAAGGTCTCCTGTGTAGCCGCTCTATGCTGATGGGAGAATGTTCTCCTGTTGGCATAATTATACTATCCCCAACGACCAGCGGTAGCTATATTGGCAGGAGAGCGTCACCCACCAACATTGCGCTGTCCACACTGGTGCTTTTGTCAGTGAAACGTATGTCAGTAAGTGGAGTGGTTTTTTTCACAACGCTGACCAAAAAAAGCTTTTCCAACAAAAGTGCCAGTGTAGACAGCCTGAGTCACTGCCAAAGAGAAAAACTATTTGTTTCATTAATTTCTACAGTTCTGTTACGTCTTGGTTGCTTTGATTTTAACAATTAACACAAAACCCAGGAAAAACAACAGGATAGTAACCAAAATGATATTTTCATTATCACCTTGAATTCAGACTCTGGCTCCAAGTGCTCAGTGGAAGAAACTCTTAGAATGAGGACCCTCATTTGGGATACTTACTACTTTAAAACTGCCATGTACTGAAGATATTTTTATTCTGAGATGCAGCTTATTATTTTGGTTCCTTTTAAAATGAGCTAGTGTCTTTTGGGGCAATTATTTACGCTGCAATTCTCAAGCTGTATTGCTTGTATGTCTATATTACGTATTTGCCTGGGCACAACACTTCAGAATGTAAGTAATTCTACTCTTCCTATCCTCTCCGTACTACACACATGCACAACTTTCATCAGTTGGTGGAGGATCGTTATAGCCAGAACCACAATTCACACATTGCAACAACATTACACACTTTGTAACTGCTTTCTTTACACTGTAAGCTTTGATGGGAAAAGAAAAAGAAAATGGTCTCCAAAATCATGTTCACCAAATTATACTAGGATTTAAGTGCATGCAGTTTGTATGAGGGCAAAACTTACAAATTCAGATATCTACACATCAGTGTTGCGGCTGTTCCGGACTGATATTCATAGTCCTATAGATTTCTTTGAGAAGTAGCAAAGCTGTGTCTTCAGATTCCCTATGAATAAAAAGGGTCTGTTAGCTGTTTTTTATAAGCAACATTCTGTGGCTTGAGACAAGTCCTAGGAGTTGTTCAAATATTGCACAAGCCCCTTTCATATCTTTTCAAACATGCCAGAAGGCAACTGAGTGAGAGAGAGGTGTAATTATGACTGATTATGATCTATATTAAAGGATGTTGCCCTCTAAGAAATGCTGTTTATACATTGCTTTAAAAATGTAGTTAAAAATGCAACAGAAATTATATGATTGCTCAAATATTTACAAAGAGATCCAGCATACAGGTAATAACCACATTATACCCTGATAAAATAAGCAGCAAACTTTCAGGCAAAGGGATCAAGGCCAGGGTTTCCTCCTCCTGAAGGTTTGACTCATTTCACTGATGTCTTCCTGAGAAAACTTTTCAATATGAATTTTTGGGTATTACCCACTATATGCTGCACTGATTAGGTACTTTAACATGGTTTAGTCTATTAGAGTAACAAATCTTTAGATAGAAAAAAATAACTACAGACTGCCACCTTGTGGACAACATAAACTACACAAATATTAATAAACAAAGATAAAAAAAAATCCAGACAATGATGGCTTGTGCAGAAGAACTCACCACTGGAATTTATTATTGATTAGATTAGGGAAACTGAACCACCAGAGCAAACTGTTGATACAACTGGCATCCATCAGGATTGGAGCCTTGATAAGAACACCTCCTATGCAATCAACTATCAATTCACCACCATGTAAACATCATCAACATTAAAAAGCCCCATGAGATATTACTTCAAGTCCTCTGGTTTAACCACTGGACAACATTGCCTATTTCAAGACACAATTTCCATTATTTCTATAGAGTTTTTACTTTCCAATAGTCTGAAGACATTTCAGTGTATGATGACCAGATGTCCCGATTTTATAGGGACAGTCCCAATTTTTGGGTCTTTTTCTTATATAGGCTCCTTTTATCCTCCACTCCCTATCCCAATTTTTCATTTGCTGTCTGGTCACCCTATTTCAGTGACACCTGATAACTAGTGCAGTAAGCTACTTGTGTTTCTATTATTATGAAAATTATAGTAAAACCAAACAGTACTAGTTTCACTCAGCCAAAAAAAGGCCAATGTTTTGAAGGAACAATTTTAGCTTATTTTTGTTTTTCCAAATACTAACTGGTCTTTGCAACAAGAGAAAAAGATACAGTTAACTAATCATTTGGCAGTTTGAGGATCAGTTGTTGTTCATGTCGTACACAAGTCATGTTAGCTATCACATGCCATTTACATAATGTCAATGTCATCCCACACCCCATGTCTATTCAAACGTACTGTTTGTACTGTGGTAATAAAATGCACAAATCTAAGATACACAAAAGTGAGAAATTAAGTATGCATAAGAGGGAACACAGATTGGCACCTTTTTCCTTTCAACGGGTTATTGCTTTTCATGCAAGTCACTCTATATCTGTACCATCTGAAATGCATGAAATTAGTTTTTGAGGTTTTTTTTTTTTAATTATTTTTTTACATTCAAAATCCAGATAACGTAACGGTGTTTTGCATGGCCAATTACATGATGGGGGAATTGAAATTTCCTTTTTTATATCCTAAAAACCAGCTTTGAAACCATTGTGTACATCAGCAGTAAAAATCATAACAAATATCAAAGCTTTGAAGGAAGATCCATTTGTGGCAATTCTTTTTCTTTATGTTAAAATCTGATGACTGAGCATTAATATCCTGCAATTTTTCATTCCCACACAATAAAGTTTTGCTACTTATAGTGCTTTTTCGTCATCTCTTCAGGAATGGTTTCATTTGAAAAGCTGCAGCTGTCAAAACAAACATGGTGTCCTTGCCTAACCTTGAAAATTATCTTTGCTACATTTATCTTTTTTGTGCACCAAGTTCAGAATAGGGAGAAAGTCAAGGCAAAGCATCATATGAGAGATAAGAATGTACTTTTGTTTCTTCGCAGAAAAATAGCAGTTATTTCAGAAATAAATGATAATGCTACCAAGATAGGTGCATACACACTTCTGAGAGTGACATTCCAAGATAACCCCAAAGAAAAAGATTGGTTTCTAAAGAACTGGCTGATTTCAGAATACCAGGGAGCTCACACACATTCTAAAATATCAGGTGAAACTCTAGATGTAGTCAGTGCAAAACATGTCACCAGAAAAATAAGTCACACTAGAAACAGTACTATTCATCCAGGTACAACATGATGTCCAGAAAGAGAAGTGTTGGCCATTTAAATAGCAATGAAAACCATTCTCAGCTTGTGCAGGAGCAGGGGTGAGTAGAGGCTCATGGTGGCAGATGATTAAGGATGCTGTTATAAAAGGTTGAAGCTAAATTCATGCTAGGAGATTCAATTGAAGTAGTAATGTCTTCAGAGAGACTAGCCAGATGACCTAGCAGCTGGACAACCTAAGTAGAATGTCTCTGAGCGATGTGTACAGAACTTCATGTGGCTGAACAAAGCCAATACTCTAGGTTAGAAGAGTCTGAGGCTTGAAACAGAGGCTGATGCACCTCTGCTAAGGTGCTGATTAACACGACCTGGAAGCTGTGGGTCAGCCAAGTAGTAGCATTTAGACATGGCTCTCTTGGACGCAGCCTGATCTAACACCAGTGCCAAAAGAAACAAGAAGCTGACATGAACAATGGTTTAGTCAGCTTTAGATAAAATCCAAAGGACCTTTTAATATTTTGTTTGATACAAAAGACCTTGCTAGTCACAAGAAGAGAGAGTGGCAGAAAGTTTGATTAAATGTGGAATACTATGAGTGACCAACTTATACTTCCAAGAGAGTGTAAAGGGAAGAAGTTATTCTGAGTCTCACTCAGAGAGAGTCAGTGCTCCTCAGGAATACAATTTCTCAGTGCTAGTTGCCCACACACATGATAAACTCTGTCTCCCTCAAGCAAAGAACATGTTCACTGTAATGGTTTTCTTTTCCACAAGGCTGCAAAATTTGGAGAATTAGAGGAATATTTCTTCCAAAAAGACAAGCTGATCTACATTACATAGCTGCTACTCGCTGGCTATCTTAGGTACTAAAATGACCCCAATGGAAGAGGGCAAATACAGTGCCAATCTATAAAAAGGGGAATAACAATACCCCAGGGAATTACAGACTACTCAGTTTAACTTCAGAACCTAGAGAGATAATGGAGCAAATAATCAAGCAATCAATTTGCAAGCACCTAGAAGACAATACAGTAGAACCTCAGAATTATGAACACCTCAGGAATGGAGGTTGTTCATAATTCTGAAATGTTCGTAACTCTGAACAACATTATGATTATTCTTTCAATAGTTTACAACTAAACACTGACTTAATACAGCTTTGTATGTATTTGTATGTATAATACAGCTTTGTATGTTGCTTTCCACTTTTTTTTTTTTTTTTTTTAAGTTGTTTACTTTTAACAAAGTACTGTACTCTTTATATTTTGGTCTCTGCTGCTGCCTGATTGCATACTTCCGGTTCCAAATGAGGTGTGTGGTTGACCGATCAATTCATAACTCTGGTGTTCATAACTCTGAGGTTCTACTGTAAAGTGATAAGTAAGAGTCAACACTGATTTGCAAAGAACAAATCATGTGAAAGCAATCTGATAGCTTTCTTTGAAAGGATAACAAGCTTGTGGATGGGGTAAAATGGTAGATGTGATATATCTTGACTTCATAAGACTTTTGATACTGTCCTACATGAACTCCTCATTAATAAAATAGGGAAATATAGACTAGATAAAGCGACTATAAAGTGGCTGCGTAACTGGTTGGAAAACCATTCCCAGAAAGTAATCATCAGTGGTTCAAAATCAAGTTGGAAGGGCATATTGAATAGGGTTCTGCAGGGATTGGTCCTGGGTCTGTTCAATACCTTCATAAAGGATTTAGATAATGGCACAGAGAGTACACTTACAAAGTTTGCAGGTGATACCAAGCTGGGAGAGGTTGCAAGTGCTTTGGGGGATAGGTTTAAAATTCAAAATGATCTGGACATACTGGAGAAATGGTCTGAAGTAAATAGAATGAAATTCAATAAGGACATATGCAAAGAATTCCACTTAGGACGGACCAATCAATTGCACACATACAAAATGGGAAATGACTCCCTACAAAGAATTAAAGATATAGCAAATATGACCTACAAGGAAAGATTGAAAAATCTGGGTCTGTTTCTTCTGGAGAAGAGAAGACAGAGGGGACATAACAGTTTAAGTACATAAAAGGTTGTTACGAGGAGGAAGAAGAAAAATTGTTCTCCTTAACCTCTCAGGCTAAGACAAGAAACAATGAGCCTAAAATTGCCACAAGGGAGGCTTAGGTTGGACATTAGGAAAAACTTCTGTCAGGGTAGCTAAGCACTGGAACAAACTGCCTAGGGAGGTTATGGAGTCTTCGTCACTGGAGGATTTTAAGAACGGATTAGACAAAAACACCTGTCAGGAATGGTTTAGTTATTACTTAGTCCTGCCTTGACATCAGGGGACTGGACTAGATGACCTACTGAGGTCCTTTCCAGTCCTTCACTTCTACAATTTTACCGTATTATCTGAGCACTGCATAATCTTTATTCCTCTTCACAACACTCCCTATAAGGCACGGAAATGGTATTATCCCCATTTGACAAATGAGGAACTGAGGCAGAGACTAAGGGTAAAAATTTTAAAAGCACTTAACTGACTTCAGAGCCTAAGCTAATTTGTAAGAATCCCTTTGAGTTTGGTTTTGAAAATGGTTCTTTGGGACTTGCCCAGGCTGACAGGAGCCTGTATAGATTCACCAAACCCAGGTCCTCCCAAGTGCCAGGTTAGACTCTTAACAACTGGGCCATTCCTTCTCTTTATAGTACTGTATCAAAGGCAACCTTTCTTTAACCACTGTGCACCAGCAAAGCCATGCCAAAATTGAAGGTGCGCACTCATTAGTAAAAATCCAGCATAGCTTGTATTGTTTCTAACCTACTCCAACCGATATCCCCCTTTCTACCACACCTGATCAGGATTTTTCTTCAGTATGATACTGTGTAGAACACTGCTATTTCTGTCAAAATTAAAAAATAAAATAAAATAAAAAAAAAGTCTGGAAAATTAAGCTCTATAGCATGACATTTGTCAGAGTGATCCTCCGAATTTTCATAAAGAAAATGATAGAAACAAACAGCAGCATTCTTGTTATTGTCACGCTGGTCGCAGATAAACTATACAAAATAAGAGGAAGAGAACTGGTAATTAAGTAAACTGAATTAAATATATATAACTACATTGGAAAAGTAAAATTTATGGAATTACAGAAAAGAATATGTAATTCTTACCAATAACACAAGTGACTCTGTAGAGCAAAAAGGTATTCATTGAAACTTTCTATTGGTTTTTCCTGTAGAACATAGTCAATACGACGTCCTCCATTTAGCATCCCGACCTTTCCTAAGAAATCCTCATCCTTCAAAAGATCTGGACTTTCGGCAGTCTTTTCAGCTAGAATTGATAGTTTTAATATTGAAGTCAGTCACAAGATCAACCCTTTATTACTGCTTGATTCTATGACTAGAAAAAGGATGCCACCATTTTCTACATTAGTTTCTGGGAAGACAGTAGTAGCCTCAATTCAACTGTGGAATAAAACACAAATAAGTCCTTTAATGTTTTCTATGTGGCTTATTATTACAAATGGGGGCCTCGGTTTCTTTTTATTATAAATTTAAATAATAGTGCAACCTTGAAGCACAGAGTCTCTGCAAGATATTAGATAAGTAATTAAGAACTACGTCTCACTATCCATTTATATGGTTTCATTCTATCATGCAGCAGTACGGCTAATAACCATAAAAATGAATTGTTTCAATCTGTTTCTGCAGCAGCAATGACCATCCTTAATTGATTGTGAGAGACCAAGGAAGTGTTTCTTCATTCTACCCAGAAATAAAAAAGCATACAATGGTAAATAACACCTGTCAGAAAAGTGATAGCAGGCAGGAATCAAGCCCCCAACCTCCCAAGAGATTAATGTTTGTAGAAGGCAATATCTATTACTTAGACACAGTGTTCATTTCAGTTTCACCACATCCACTCTTTGTGACTCTTGTCTTATTACTCAGCTTGGCCTTCTAGGCAGTAGAGCTTAATTAAAAAGCAGAAATCCCACAGATGTTAAATATTTGTTTACTCATTTTTCTTACAGAAGAGTGAAGGCAAGACATTTAGAAACTTGCTCTTGACATCAGGCTCAATTGTAAGATTACACTAATCAAAGACTCCTTTGAAGTAGATGCTATTAAAATTTAATTTAATAAAAGGCAAAGAAATACAGTACCAAATACAAAGTATAACATATTAAGAATCTGAAAAAGTATGTTTTCCTAGACAAGACCAAATTGTAATTAACTAAATATCTAACATTTCTAATATTCGTTTGAGCTTTGATGTTTCAAAAAATCTGAGATTAGCGTACTAAGAAAATATCCATGAAATGTCAGCCTACCTTCTACCACTTGTTTTTCTTCTTCCTCTTTAATTTGATTAGCTACCTTCTCCAGTTCTGCTTGTAGCTGAGTTGAAGAGGTATGAGCACGTGCAAATTCATTAAGAGTTTGCCAAGCACTCTTCAAAGAGCTGATAAAACCTTGTTTTAGATCTGATCCCATACGAGAGAGAGAATCTTTCAACTCTAAAAAGATCACAATATCAGGATTATTAGTGAAAATGTTAAGTGAACACAATTTTTTTTTTTTAAAGTACTAGCCAAAGGCACCAATTATTGATGCATATATGCCCAGGCCTCTTATTCCTTTTGATTAAGAGACGACATAGAACACAGCATCTTCACTATGAAAGCAGTATTTTGCCACCCACATTTGAAGTAGATGCTGTTAAAGTTTAATTTAATAAAAGGCAAGGAAATACAGTACCAAATACAAAGTATAACATGTTAAGAATCTGAAAAAATATGTTGGAAATGGCCACTTCATCCTAACCAGACAATTTCTTCCTAGAGCTCCACAGGAAGTCAGAACTCCCTCCAGGTCTCTGACAACCTAACTTGGGAAAAGTTCCTTACAGTCCTGAAATGTGTCAGTTTAACCAAGAGCATGTGAGTTAGACACAAGAGTCAAGACTCCAATCTGATTGACGCCCTAGATATTACTACTGTCTCAGTAAGTACTGTATCTTTTCTTGACTACTCCACAGTGACACCAAGTAGAAAGGCTGGCTAGCTCAGTAGCATGAGGATCAACATCCACCCAGGGTAGGTCTAATTTTTCAACTATATGTGGGAGTGGCAGAGTTGCAGGCACTGGGGGACCAAGTTGGGGATCCAGTTAACTTGGCTACTACTACTTATCCTCAGAATCTTAAGAAGTTAATATGAACAGGACAATTACCTGCAACTATTAAAAACACACCTCCCATTAGTGAAGATACTAGTTGATGACTGTTAGCCTTAATTAACAAAAGGGCTAATATTTTCAAAACTAAACAGACTATGGGTGCTCAATCTGAGACACTTTAAAACAGCCTGATTTCAGAAAGCGCTGAGAACCTGCCCTTTGAAATTCAGCCCCTTTAAAGCATCTCAAGTTGGGTCCACAAGAAGTAAGACACCAAAAATCATTAGTCCCTTTTGAAAATGTTGACCTACAATATCTGATGCGTTAGAAAGTCATAGACTATACATATACAGTAAAATATACATATTAAAAAATATTTTACCAAGATGAAGTCTTTTTCTGCCTTTGTGGTGTGGAATGAGAACCGGTTTTATGTCCAAGTCTGGAATAATCATAGGTTCTATCCTATAAGCCACTGGGTCAAGCTGTAAATAAAGAGACAGCCAGAATAAATTAAATAAATAAATAAATTAAATAAATAAATTAAAATTATTTGACATTTAATAATCCAAAACTTTAGTGACATTTCAGTTAAAGAAACCTGTTGACAATTAGTGAAGACAATTTGTAGATTCTCTCTTTTTCAGTTAACTCAAGTGAACTAATATTTAGTTAAATTGTAAATCACTGCTGGTTCATTAACACAATGAGTGTTTTTTCTCTTTGATTCAGAGACTCTAGGAGAGGGACATGATAGCAGAGAGGAACATTATTTTGCCCCAGCTCTTTAACATAATACATCCATTGCACAAAGGATTTCTCTTGCTACAGAATTAACAAATATCAGTAATCATTCAAAACACCCCAAAATCTTGCAGTACACTACTCAACTGTGTTGAAAGCAACACAGAGTCAAGATATAAACTCAAATTTTCCCCAGTTGTCAGTATTTCATATAGCTGGTATACTGGTTGTAACATGACAAGATGGAGATGAAGAGAAAGATAAATCTATTTTATTTCACAACAACAACAACAAAGCATTTCCAAATCTCGATGTGAACATCAGAAGTGGAGGAAGACAAAGAGCACTCTAAAAGTCACATGATAGAAAACAGATTCTCAGTAAGATTATTATTTTGGCTTTGGAAAGCGAAGAGGGCAGGTGGCAAGGTAATTGGGCTAGGTATTAAGTACATGACTTACAACCAGCTACTTATTTTCTGTAGAGGTTCAGAAATAACCAAGGGTAATTGCAACTGTTTAAAATTACTTTTGGTGTGTTAAGAAGTTCAAATGCAGTTCTCCCACCTTCCTTTCATCTAAATTACTAGAAATCCAATCTCACAGGTACTTCGCACTCACTGGATGATAAATATTGAAGAATCCTTTGCAGGTAGGAAGTCTATAGTTCTCATCAATCTTCTCCACTCCTCGTACAGAAAGAAACACACCAATTGGAGAACCCAGGGCAAAGAAATTCTCTGGTTCGAAGTCTAGCACACTGTAAGCCACAGAAACCTAGCAGCACAAAGCAATCAAATCAAACAAACGCCATCTCAAATGTCAGGCAATTCACTTTAAGCCTAACTAAAAAGGAAAGATGGTGACTGACTCAGCAAACATCCAACAACCTGGTAGTTTACATTGCAGGGTGGCAGATATTTGCTGGGATATTCTGCCCATATGGCTTACATAGAGAAGCCTTAGAAAGGCACCTTGAAAAACTTACAGGAAAGTACATGAGGATAAGTCAAACTAACAGGAAACATTTCAGTGTACTTTTTTAAAATAAAACTTTAGATTAAGAACAGATCATTCAAATTTCAGGTCTACAATGATGCAGAACAAAGGTAATGTGTAAGCATCCAAAGAAAACCCAAATGATCATTCAACACTATGGCAGTCCATGGTGCTGTGATTTAACGTAAGAGACCTTGATTTGGGAATGGAGTCAGTTCTAGCCACTCTGAAGGCATAAAATTAATTGCGGTGGCCACAATACTGAAAGCAAAGCCTAATGCTAACTTTAACAAGACCTCCCACGCTTATAGTGAAAAACAAGAAATACGCAAGTTCTTCGCATGACTAGAATGAAATGGGATGTTTTTAATTTTTTTGTTTTAGTATATAGCACTATTCTCAAATAAGATGTTTTAATTAACAATCTTACCTGGCCAGTACCAACTTCAAAATATTCATAGTCAATGTTCACAGAAGAAACCAAGGCACCAACAGGAAGTCTTCTCTTTGACCGCTCATGTAGGCTATCAGGTTCTGAAGTGGCCACAGAAGTAACTGCTTCTTTTGCTTTCTGTGCAGCTTCCTGAGTTTGCACTGCTTTTTTTTCTGCTAATGCTTTTTTCTTTTCCTATTGAAACAAAGTTATCAAAACCAGAACAACTTTATTGCTTTGGAAACTTTTCTCAGTCCCTATCTTGGGCTTTCAGATGTACCTTATGCATTTACATTTGGTCTGTTTCAGATCCCAGAAAAGCATACACACATCCCACCCCACACACCTTTGTTTGTTTGTTTTTTGCCTCTTTCTACCAACCTTCCTTATGGAGCACTGTGGGAACCTGCACAGAGGATTCTACGGAACAACTATCATCAACGCTTGCAGGTAGCCAAATAAAGTACCATAGCATGAAAACTCAGAATATGTGCCATATGACCCAATGAAGCAACCACCACATTCTTTTATTCTTCTAGTTGATGGTAACTGGTTGCCAAGTCACTGAATGTGTTAACATTTATTTTAAGTTTGTGTTAGGAAGAGTGACAGAAAACTGATGGATGGAGGAATTCTTTCATCTATCTTCAAAACAAGTATTGTTTATAGCATGAAATCAGTTCAATATTTGAACAAATGAGGCAGTTTTGTTCATTCTCATTTACAAAAAGCACAGAAAGCGATTACTATGACAATATCAGCTTATAGTAGAAGTGACAGAATACCTGAGAGTCTAAGTTATAAAATGATTAAACTGCAGACCACCTCATTCTGAATTAAGTGCTGTAAGAACTGATACCAATACTGAGCTACCTAGAATTAGTTGTTGGTAGCAATCTAGAATATCGTATTATAAATGCATTTTCACACTGATGACCAACAGCTATTCTCAAGAGTTGAAAATCAACCATTTAAAGAAGGAAGTAATTTGGCATTGCTATTGAAAAGAAACATTTTTCACAAGCACCAATTAAAACACAATCATTAAATGAGGTTATATTTAGAACTAGTATTAAAAAAATTTAATAGCGAACGTGCAAAAAAGATATAAGCATTAATCAGGGAAAGGACTAAGGTAGAGAGAGAAACTTTCACCCCTACGTCATACTTTCAAATCTATTTCAGACCAATAGTGACCACAAGACACTATCTGACTGCTGTTGGGAACCTGAATTCTATTGGACTTTCAGTTGGACTTAGACATTTCTGAATATTTCACCTGTGATGACTAACATATTTCATATATTTTTCTGACAGTATAAAATATAGGGCTGCCAAGTGATTAAAAAAGTAATCGCAATTAATTATAGTGTTAAACAATAATAGAATACCATTTATTTAAATATTTTTGGATGTTTTCTACATTTTCAAATATATTGATTTCAATTACAACACAGAATACAACGTGCACAGTGCTCACTTTTTATTTTGTGCAAATATTTGTAATAAAAAATAAATATATAGTATTTTTCAATTCACCTAATACAGGTACTGCAGTGCAATCTCTTTATCATGAAATCTGAGCTTACAAATGTAGAATTATGTACAAAAAGTAACTGCATTCAAAAATAAAACAATGTAAA
>NC_133783.1:48985727-49114463 GCF_003597395.2 Chelonoidis abingdonii
ATTATAAGGAAATAAATCCGCTTAGCCGCCTTCTCGAGTCTTTACCGTTAACCTCTCCTCTATATTCTCTCATGGCGCAGCGAGGCAGTCATCAATTAATGGTGGTATCAAAAAAGAAAAGACCCCAAGAAACCATCCATCTCAGTGTTAGTTCCTAGCTTGGGTTTTTTGGGTTGTCGATACATAGGGAACCTCTGAATCTTTCGCCTAAGCAGGCACAACGCTGTTAGCACATGGAGATATGAACTATTGGACACTCTGTGGCGCTTGGTTGCGGAAGGCCTCTGTGATCCCTGATGTAGAGGATGAAGTTCCACCCAAGACCTTGAACAATGGTAGAAAGGCTAAACGATCATGGTCGGCAGGCTTATGTTTGCCCGCGATAGAAACTTAGAGGCTTTGTGCATTTGTGTCTCCAGATTTAATGTCAACGACCTAGTGAGTGAAAGAGATGTAGAAGTTGGATATGGGAACTAGTCAATGGGGTATACATTGTAACAGTTTAAACGAACGTGGAGGGTGTGTGACCTAGAGCGGAAGGGAGAAGCGGCAGACAAGGCTTATTTTTTGCTTTAAGAGCTTAGTACTAAGAGGCATTTTTTTTTTTAAAAAATTGAACACTCACTGAAATGTGTATTGTCTTGTATATTGGCTTTAGATTAAATTGAGATATGAAATAGCAACATAAGTGGACCACAAACAGACTGGGCCGAGGTGAAGGTCGCGCTAGGTTGATAACCAGGTCACTTTAGGCTATCACTAGCAAGCACTTTTAGTAGGGTTGGTCTCCTGTTATATAGGTTTTGTTGTCCTCAGCTCTCTTCGAGCTTCTTATTTAATTCACTATGTAATGCCGAATTCATCGCATACTAGGTGGGGTTTAGGGGACTTCGAGAGTCTTTAAATCGACATATTTTCTGATAATAGGTCTACTACCGAATAACAAGTGTGGGTTCGCAAACACTCTCTCTGGTGTGCAGGCTGCCTCAGTCTCCGTTCGCGCATGGTTGTGGTGTGGAGGGATAATAGTAGGATATATGTATGCAGCGGGTGGTGGGAGCCACCTATACACTAGTGGGCGTGTAAGCTGAAGAGTGCAGTTGCGCGCAGGATTTTTTTTTTACCACTCTACTGAGGTGGGGTCAGACCGAGGTTGATCGCAGACGGTAGGAGGCATGAGAGCGACACACCATGGGGAGTGATCCTCTTGGACGCAAGAAAAGAAAATTGAGCCAACGCTTGTGATAAGACAGAGGGCGGAGGGTGTCCGTAAACAGGAACAGTAAACGTGCTGCAGAAACGCGGGTGTAGGTTTTTATAATGCATTTGATATTGGCAGTTATCCCGAATTAACGATTATTTGGTGTATTACTACTATTATGTAAACCATTCTCCTGGTGTACTGTTGAATATTAATGGCCCAAAATGATTTTTCAACCGTACTTCTCATGTATATACGTGCCATAAAGAGTTACCGACAATTCAGCGGTTGGCGTCAAGTCAGATTTCTGGGCACACACAGACAGACTTATGCATGCCATTCACTTAAAAACAGCCTTCTGGTTCAACTGAGCCCCCTAGATAAATACCTAAAAGCGTCGTACCTTCGCAACGTCATCATTAAGTTGTCGGCGTCGAATACTTAATCTCTCCACTGAGCACAACAGCCGCAGCTCTAAGTTCGCTCCAATCATGCTGCAAGCCAGAGATCTGGTCGGATGACATTATGAGCAGCGCTGCACTAGTTAAAAACCAGGCCTGCTTTAAAACTGCTTAACCAGTAGGTATGGAATTTTTTTAACCATACTTCACAAGTATCGTAACTTTTCTTTCAAAGGTAATATTGCTCGCAAAGTTAGAGCCAAAGAGTTATTTTTTAGGCTGTTCGATTAAATCACAATTAACTCACATGATTAACTGAAAAAAAAAAATTGTGATTTTAAAAAAAATGTTGCAATTAATCGCAGTTTAATCACATGTAAACCATAGAATACCCATTGAAATCTTATTGAATATTTTTGGGTGTGTTTCTACATTTTCAATATATTGTGATTTCAATTACAGCAACAGAATACAAAGGACGAAGTGTCACTTTGTATTATTATTTTTTATTACAGATATGCACTGTTAAATGAAACAAGAAGAAATAGTATTTTACCGTTCACCTCATAAGTACTGAGTGGTCAATCTCTTATCATGAAAGTGTAATTTACAAATGTAGATTTTTCTTGTTACATAACTGCATTAAAACAAAAAACAATGTAAAACGTTAGAGCCTACAATCACTCAGTCCTTAACTTCTTTTCAGCGAATTGCTAAGAAGCAAGATTTGTTACATTTATTGGGTGATGATGTTACAGTGTCACCTGAAGAAAGAACAGCTATTCTTATGGCCCTTTGTCCAGCATTGCAAGGTACTTACATGCCAGAAATGCTAAAACATTCATATGCCCTTTCATGCTTCGGCACCATTCCTGAACATGTTTCCATGCTGATGATGCCAGTTTAAAAAAAAAAAAAAAAAAGTAGAATTAATTTGACAGACTCCTGGAGGAGAAGTGTGTGTGTTCTGCACTGTTTTACCTGCATTCTGCCATATATTTATGTTATAACAATCTTGGATGATGACCCAGCACATGTTGTTCGTTTTAAAGAACACTTTTGACTACAGATTTGACAAAATGGAAAGACAGGTACCAATGTGAGATTTCTAAAGATAGCTAGAGCACTCAACCCAAGGTTTCTGACGGTGGAAGTGCCTCCAAAATCTGAGAGGCACAAGGTGTGGAGCATGCTTTCAGATGTCTTAAAAGAGCAACTTCAATGTGGAAGCTACAGAACCACCCCAAGAAAGGAAATCAGCCTTCTGCTGGTGACATCTGACTCACATGATGAAAATGAACTGCACCGGTATGCATTGTTTTGTGTTGTTATCAAGCAAAACCATCATCGGCATGGACACGTCCTCTAGAATGTGGTTTGAATCTTTAGCACATTCTGCACATAAATATTCTTCAGTGCCAGCTCCAGTGGCATGTGAACGTTGTTCTCATTTTCAGGTGACATAAACAAGAACATGGGAAGCATTATCTGCAAGTGTAACACAAACTCGTTTGTCTGAGCAACTGGCTGAACAAGAAGTAGAAGAACTGGTGGACTAGTAGGTTCCACGATTTTTTTTTTTTTTTTAAACTGGCATCATCAGCATGGAAACATGTTCAGGAATGGTGGCCGAAGCATGAAAGGGCATATGAATGTTTAGCATTTCTGGCATGTAAGTACCTTGCAATGCTGGCTACAAAAGGGCCATAAGAATAGCTGTTCTTTCTTTCAGGTGACACTGTAACATCATCACCCATAAATGTAAACAAACTTGTCTTCTTAGCAATTCGCTGAACAAGAAGTAGGACTGAGTGGACTTGTAGGCTCTAACGTTTTACATTGTTTTGTTTTTAAATGCAGTTATGTAACAAAGAAAAATCTACATTTGTAAATTACACTTTCATGATAAAGAGATTGCACCACAGTACTTATGAGGTGAACTGAAAAATACTATTTCTTTTGTTTCATTTAACAGTGCAAATATCTGTAATAAAAAATAATAATACCAAGTGAGCACTGTACTCTTTGTATTCTGTGCTGTAATTGAAATCAATATATTTGAAAATGTAGAAAAACACCCAAAAATATTCAATAAATTTCAATGGGTATTCTATTGTTTAACAGTGTGATTAAAACTGCGATTAATTGCAACAATTTTTTAAAATCACAATTTTTTTTTTCAGTTAATCATGTGAGTTAATTGTGATTAATCGACAGCCCTAAAAAATACTCTTTGGCTCTAACTTTGCCGAGCATAGTACCTTTGGAAAGAAAGTTACTATACCTGTGTGAAGTATGGATTTAAAAAAAATTGGCCATACCTACTGAGTTAAGCAGTTTTAAAGCAGAGACTGGTTTTATACTATGCAGTATTGCAGCGAAAGGTTCATTAATATTGCCCACAATGTCCTTCACACAGCTTTTAGGTATTTAATAGTTGAACCAGAAGGCTGTTTTTAGTGACATGCTGCATAATCCTTCTATGTGCAGAAAGCTTCTGAGAACCGCTGATGTGGTAATTTTATGCACGTTATACAGAGAAGTATTGAAATCATTTGGGCCATTATATAACAGTAGAGAATGGTACATAATAGTAGAAAAACAAATAATGTTAATGTTAATGCCAATATAAATGCATTATAAAACCATGCACATTTACCTGTTTGGCTGCTCTGTCTTTTACAAAGTTGGCAATTTTCTTTCTTGGTCCAAGAGGTATACCCATTTCCTTCAGGTCATCAACTGTACACATCAGCTGGGAAAAAAAAAAAATTATATATATATATATATATATACACACACACACACACAGGAGAGAGAGAGCAGGAGAGAGAGAGTGTGCACCCACACTTCTTACTTCTTAGTGACTTACAGAAAATATGTCTTAAAAATTAGTGAAGTAAACTCAAATAGTGCAGATTAAGATTTACATAGAATTAAATAAAAATCAAAGAGAGTGTAGGACAACAACAAACATATATAACAGGAGACCAACCTACTAAAAGTGTTATGGATTCATATAATATTTAATCTTAAGTATACAAGACATACAATTAAAGTTTCAATTTTTAAAAAAGCTCTTTAGACTAAGCTCTAAAGCAAAAAAGATTGTCTGGCTCCCGATGTCAACTTAAACTGTTAAATGTACCAGGGATTCCATGTCAATTCTCTCCTTTTCAAATGTGTTGATATAATCTGAGACACTGAGCATTTCCAGAGCCTTTTGTAAGGTTGGAACTTCATCCTCTACATCAGGATCACAGGGCTCCTCACCAGGAGTAATCATGGGCGTCAAGGAGTTGGTATTCTCTGTCACCTTGAGAGAAGATTAAAGCAGCACAATGAGATTGACAGAGTGAGGCATTAACAGCAAGCTTCAGTGAACAAATATATGCTAAACCGTATTTTTAAAATATCAGTAACATCTGAGCATTGTTAATTACCGTAGCCTCAGGGCTTTAAAGAAAACAAATATCAAATATCAACATCAAATTTTCAACCAATAAGAATGGACTGACCCTAAATGAAAATATTTAAAAGGAGACTAAAAGTGACAATGGAGTTTTGAATCTTCATGGTTTACACATCAAATGCCCTTAAGGTTTTAAAAAAAAAAAAAAAAATCTATCTGCCCTCACTCTCAATCTGAGACCTGAGAACTAAAGTAAACGGACTCCTCCTCATGTATATCCATATTTACTCACAAAGTTCTTCAAGCCACTATTTTACTTCTCTTTTGCAGACAGCTTTACCTCACTTTCCCTACTTGCTCAATGCCATAGAATCTGAAACAGAGCCAATGTTTAGAACTTAAAAGTTTCTGGGTCCCAGCCCAATGTTTAAATCCACTAGACAGAACCTCTACAGACCTTTAAGTTTATAAGGTACAAGAAACCTCAAATATAGAGACTACAGACACACATAGACTGACTATTCTTAGATTGCATTTTTCCATTAGTCAATTAAAATTTACTATCACATCAGGTACTGTGTTAAACTGATAAACCTTCTGACAGCTTGAGAAACATCTCCAAAAAACCATCAGAGTGAATTCACCTCAAAATTCAGGTATGCAAGTAATACCTGCTTGTCACGAACAACTGTATCATTCACAAGCCCATTAGCAGCAGTGGGAGGTCCAGAGTTTCCTGATGAAGTCAAGTCTTTCTGGTTGGACAATATGTCAAATAAAATTAAGGCACCTGGAGATATAAATTGTTTTGAGTAAATATTCCAGTTTTCTTGATTCAAAATGTTAAATAGGACTTCTTGAGGATGGCAGTGGCTAGAGGTAGGGCGCAAGAAAGTTCACTTACATAATTTTACAGAAAAATTAAAAAACAAAAAGAAACAATGCTCAGATACAACTTAGATAATGTTTTCACCCTTCAGCCACGAACACTTATGTGAGAATTCCTAGCATATAGGAATTGCTTAAAGCTGGTTCACTTGATCAGCAATTACAATAGCCAACATCGCCTTTACTCATTACCTCAGGTTAAGGACTCTTCTTAGAGGCAGGACTGGAGAAACTGAGCCCAGACAACATAGCCAGGAATTCATAGCTTCATAATACCCATAAGGAACGCATAGTAGGATAGTATTATCCCCATTTTACAACTGGGGAAAGCAGACATGGAAGATAAATGACTAACCCATTGTCGCATGTCAAATTGCTTTTTTAAGACTAGACTAGACTCCAAGTCTTTTGACTCTCATCTCTATGCTCTAACCCTTAGATCATAATGCCTCTTAAAAATTGACTATTATAACCTGACTTTATTGACATTTTGCATGAGTAGCCAACAACACTCCAGAAAACCATTATGGTCTATCAGGCCAGCTTTCCCCATGTTTAAACGTAGTTTGCATTTTTCTCTATCTAGCAATGCTATTTTGTCCCAGAAAGTAAACAGATATATTAGATTACCTAAACTGTGCCCAGCAACAGAGACTCCTCCTTTAAAGTCTGGGTTGCGACTCATGAAAAGTGCATGTAGGCGGTTCATTTCCAGGCCTACTTTATCCACAATGGTCTGACAGTAGGTTGGGCTGTTGTAGAACAGTATATCAAGCAAGGTCTCATTGGTGAAGTGGCGCAGACGTCCAATGCTTGGCAAAGTGATTTTTTTAATATTCCTGGTGGTGCAAAAATTTTAGATGTAGAATGATTATTTTAAAAGTCTTTATAAGAGCTTTGCAATTCCATTTTTCCGTAGTTTTGACGGTTTAACCATCTGGCAATTAATTCAGAGTACCCTAATCATCGCAGTCAAGTTCTCCACACTGCTCAAACCAAAATAAAACTTTCTGGTCTCATCTCAAACCCATACATTAGTGCCAATACCTTCTCTTTAAATTGTTAGTGTATTTATTTCTATGTTAAGGAATTTATATGGCTCTCAACCTTTTATGCCATGTCTAGGTTTAAGGGAAAACCTGTGATATTATTCATTACAGTTTTGCCCTGTTGCCAAGGGTTGGGGATGGCGAGAAACGACTGTGTATAAAAATAGGAGGTGAAATGAAGTACAGCCTCCTGACAGCCTGCACCAGAAAGGAAAGAGAGAATACAGCAAACAGGAAGGGAAGAGACAATAAGAATGGGACTACAAATAGGGAGGCTACAAATGAAGGACAAGCAGTGACATGAGGAGAGGTTAATATTTGAAAAGACAATACATATTAACCCTTTTTACTGCACTCAGCTGTAGAAATGATGAGTGAAAGATAAGTTATTCATTATCTTCCCTCCTATTCGTGATCACGTAACATCTCTAACAACAACTAACACAATTGCTTATGTGGAAAAGAAACATCAGGAAAATATTTAATGTATTATCTCTTAATCAAGTCCAGCAGCTGGAAATAAGGGAAGTCAGCACTATGTGATCATCCAGCTTGTTCTAATCACCCACTGTTTAGAAACTTCTCAACTAAAACATTACAGAAGAATCATTCTACTGCTATCAGACCATGTTTATCTACCCTGCCTTTATGATATGTAGTAATTTCTCATTCATTTTCCTTAACTCTATTAAGTACTATATTACGCAATTTGTATGAGAGACGCTGTGCATAGTGGTACCGTACTGTATACAGACCTGTCTACACCTGTCGCATCTCCATGAAGAGAGCTATGCCAGTGAACCGGTAGGAATTCAACTCTGCTCACTTTAAGTTCCTCTAAAGACTTCTTAAAATGAGTCTGCAACAATTTCAGAGACACGGTCCTAAAATCATCAACTTGGGAGGTGATGGTGGGAGGAAAGTAATGGGAATCAGATATTAATGTTAATCAAACAAAGGCCTAACACATGATTTCAAATATGTTTCTCAACCATACTGAACATTTTTAAAGTGCTCTTTCCCCATTTAATCATTTTTCTTAAAGAATCAGAGGGGTAGTCATGTTAGTCTGGATCTGTAAAAGCAGCAAAGAATCCTGTGGCACCTTATAAACTAACAGACCTTTTGGAGCATGAGTTTTCGTGGGTGAATACCCACTTTGTCAGGTATGACATGCATCTGACGAAGTGGGTATTCACCCACAAAAGCTCATGCTCCAAAACATCTGTTAGTCTATAAGGTGCCACAGGATTCTTTGCTGCTTTCTTAAAGAAGTTACCTACATAAACAGTTTTTGTGAAATGTTGTATAAGAAAACTGTCAGGAAATAGTTAAATATTTAGTTCAAAGTTGTATTTGGTGTATCCACAAGTAAAACCATATTTAGTTCCATGATCAAATATATTTTTGTGGGGTGTTTTTTGTTTTGATTAGAATAAATATGGCATATAAATTTATTAGGCAAAAGTCTTACCCTAAATGTTTAAGTTGTTTCAATAGTTATACAGGAACTTATAAAAACATGAGTTTAGTGTTGAGGGACTCATACCAATAGCTAAAATGATCAATGACCGTTTTGAGGAAAAACCAATACTATTTTCCATTTTTTGGCTTCTTTCTCAAAATAAGGAATATTTGCAGTTCTTAAAATTAACACATTGTTCAAATAACATTTCAAAAGCAACATAAAAACTGTCTACACCACATTAAAGAATTCAATTAATGAAGAGAACTATAACCCAAATTTAAATACTTAAGAATAAATCTATGATTAAAGACTTACCACATTCAACAATGCTTCTAAATCGCAAATCACACACAGGACCTATGCCATGAACCATGAACACTAGATGGTCTATTTGAGACATCTCCCCTATAAAAAGCAAAAGAACAAATAGTATTAGTATCTGATTACGCTCACAGTGAGGCAGTTTAGTCATGTAGTTTTATATAAACAAGTATTTAGGGGTTTAGGACAAGACAGTAATAATGTGGCCCAGGATTCAATTTCACCTACAAATTTTCTTTTATAATTAAGAAAATCCATTTCTTGCCACCACTCCAATTTTACTTAACTTTTCCTGTCTATATTATTTACTGCAATGCCAGTGTCATTCCACATGCAAGAAAGTGTGGAATTACACAAATATATATATAACTATGCATGCCTCAGAGCCTGCTCATCTATGGAAGTACAGTGCAAGTTCAAAGAAATGAACACTTGAAAGCAATTCAAGCACCTCAAACTGATGACCATGTTGGGTCTTTTGTTCAAATGGGAAGAAAAAGCCATAGTTTCAGACAAAGCAGTCTAAGATTTATACAATTAGCACAACACTACCAGTAAGATTATACTCTCACACTGTCTACATCTATTAGCAGAAAACTAAGTACTGTTAATTTTCAAAAAACTTTTCAGAATTATGGGACGTAGTAGCCTAAAAATCCCAGAGGCAGATTTAGGAAGCCGATTTAACTGTGAAAATGGAAGATTTATTTGTAGGCAAGGAGCAACTGACTGACCCTTACAAAAGCAAACAATGTTCTCCAATAATATGCAATGATGGTTGCACTGATAACACTTGCTTGCCTCTTGGTTGTAAGAATGGCACTCTCCTGGAAACACTGTCTGCCTGACGAATATATTAGGGCAGAGAGCAATTGTTTTGCAAAGCTTTGATCAATCTGATTTATAAACCACAGGCAAAAAAAAAAGAGGGACACTGGAGGACTCTCACACTGCAGTCCACACGTGCCCTGTCACGTACCATCAGGAATTTCATCATGATCATCATCAATGCCACGCTTTACCACCCTCGGTCTTGTCTGACCATCTTGTGTGGTCCCCCATTCATCTGGTACTGCAGAAGGTTGGAACTGAACTATAACCTGAAAAGAAATATATTGTCTAACTTTAAACAAGGAAAACTCATTTTCTAGTCTGTTTATCTGAAAATTCTGGCCTTGGAATGTATGAAGGTACTGTATGTTTTAATATACTTCTTCTCATTCACTAAATGTATCTCCTGTGACTGACTCCAATAGATTTTCTGCTCTTGGCTACTATTATTCCTATGCTTTATTGGATGAGTGGCTAGCCGACTAAAACTAAACTAAAACAAGACTTAAGTAATTCTTGTTGGTTTGGGGGAAGTAACTGACAAAATAACCTTTGCCAGGTTGTCTTCCATAACTGGGGGAAGTTGGCCTGCTGATTGGTTCAGGTTTGCAATGCCCAAGAGTACCTTTCATACTTCATCATGTCCACACGTGGTTAGCAGGTTAGATATTTTTCTGTCAGGAGACAGACCTGACAATAAATCAGTCTCAAAGTGACAACATTATATATACTTTTTCACATGGAGCAATATCTTAAGTCAATTCAGAAACCTCAGCTAGCACAGAATTCAGCTATCTGCCTACTTACCTGAATTTTCAGCTAGAAGCATGGTACATTCCACAATCTACATTGGTTTGGTGCAATTTAAGGTACAGGTTTTAAACTAAACAGCCCATAATGGCTTGAGTGCTGCCTAACTGAAGGATTTACTAGCTGAAACGTCATAGCTTCTGTTATATGCAGTGTTGTAGCTGTGTTTGTCCCAGGATACTAAAAAGCACGGTGGGGGAGATAATATCTTTTATTGGACCTACTTCTGCTGGTGAGAGATACAAGCTTTCAAGTTCACACAGAGCTCTTCTTCTAGCCTGTGTTATGCAGGAGTTCAAAGTACATGATGACAGTGGTCCCTTTTGGCCTTAAAATCTATTGAATATCTCCTCACATGATACCGTAATAGCCTGAGCTGACAATCCCTCATTTAACCACTAGGGAGCTGCTGGCAGGTATTCACAACAAAAGGCCTTTGACTTTAAAAGTTGTCCCACCTCCCCAGTGGCCTAAGAACACCCAAGTGTATTGACATTGTGGTTACATTGCAAAATCTCTCAGGTTTTAGAAGGGAGGATGATTTTTATTATTTCTGATAGTTTGTTGAGGTAAGGAGAGTTTATAAACATTATTTTTAATGTACACACACCCAAAGCAATGGATAAGTTCAGTTTTAAAACTCCACATGCTAAATTTGCATTCAACTTATGCTTTAGCTGTACATAAAAGCACTCAACTCCATGCTACACTGCACAGACCTAAAAACCAGATAGTTAGTATTACCTTAGGATTATGCATAACAATTGTTTCCCCATTTGGAAATTCAAGTCGTCGGTGCCACTGATTCATAGTTACAGCTTTTTTATATTCTGCCTGCAACAATAGACAAGTTAGGTAAAACCAGTATGTTTGTTTAGACTAACTACATGTAACATGCCAATTCAAAAGTTAGGGCTTGCCTACATGATGCACTAGGGCACTCCAGCTGAGGTGTATATTCTCATGTGCACCAGTGTGTCACATATGACCTGGGTGTGTGAACCCCGCTGGCACGCACTAAAAGTTCCCTAGTGCATGGTGATGTAATCCTGTTTCGAACAGCACTATGTCAATGTGCACTAGGAAACTTTTAGTGCATGATATGCTGGTGCACCACCAGAATTTACAATCCAGTTGGTGTGTACTAATGCAGTATTTTTCAATTACTGGTCTGTGGACTGGTGCCCATTCCCGAAATCTCCCTGACACAGTTTAGGAAAGCAGAAAGCTAGTCCCTGGTATCAAAAAGGTTCAGAAACACTGCCCCAATGCACCAGGTTGACAAGCATTTAGAATATGCTAGGACACTACTCGCATAATTTTATTTACCGTAGGGAGAATGATAGGGATATACAGCACTATAATGTGACTCAAGTTATAATCTGGCAACTGCATAAATATATTTTAGGCCAAAAGCACAAGGGAATAAAAGTGAGTCTTAAAGTATCTTAGAAAGCCCCACTTTGTGCATTAGAAAACACTAATTTAGCCTCTTTCTGTAATATAATTTCAACCAGGAACGTAAAAGCTTTCCTAGAAGAGAGCTAATAGCTCAGAATTGTTAGGATAAGTTCTTAGTTATGTTTACTTAAAAGTAATACTGACCTCTAGCTTCTCACTGAAATCCTCAGTATAAGGAATAAACCTGCTATCTTTGTCTCCCTTATAAAACCATGTACATCGTCTGACTTCAGATGGCTCTTCTTCCCAATATACAGCTTTTCTTAGTCTGTCATACAGGTAAACATCATAGCGCCCCCCATCAGTGCTCAAAACCACGCTCTCAGGATCAGGTTGGACTAGAATACAAAATCCATGTTTTGTCACAATAGTAATGTGTGCTTTCCTCTTTTAACGCTGTGAAAGAGATTAGCATCCTGACTGACATTAACCAATTAAAACAATAACCTATGCTGTTCTGAACTCTGTTCAAAATCCCTGCCTTTATCTCTTTCATTATAATTTATGTACTTCTCCACACTTTTAGATAAAGGAGTGAAAACATTTTCAGGAGTGACAGCTTGGAGGTACTTATTTTTTCTGTTGAACAAAGGACATTAATGAAATACTAGTGGGGAAAGACCTGTTTAGACATACTGTGGTGTGTCACTTTCTCCAGTTGTTCCATTATGAAATTCAGTAGGCTGAGAGCAGAGTAAAATATGCTATTATCCTGATCTATGAAGTAAAGTGTCTCAAAGACACGGATTCTAATCAGTTTCAGATGCGAGCTAGTACACTGAAGTGAGTGGAGTCTGTGGAAAAGCACAGCACCACAGGATGGACAGAACAGGAAAATGAAAACAGACAACAAAAGGAAGGAGAAAACAGGAGAAATAATATGAAAACTTAGAAGACATTAGAACAACAGTGAACAGGCAAGTTCCTCAATCAACAGTCATGTAGTTGCTAGAAATTCTCTACATGTTATACAGCGTACAAGAATACTAATTCTGTATCCACCTCTCAGATTCAATTATCTTTCTTACTGTAAGTGTGCAACAAATTGAGCCCTGAAAGTTTATTCACACTGCTTAGTTATGTGCAGCAGATCCTATTCGACTCAATGGTATTTTGCAAAACCACCACCCCATTCCACCTTAATCTTCACCCACAGATATCTAGAATCAGCTAATAACTTCCATTTTTTCCATCAATAACTATCCTATAAAGTTGGGCCATCAGCCTGTAAAGGCTAATATATCAAGATAGGTAAATCCATTTGAAATCACACTCTTCTAGCATTGCTACTTTCTAATACAAAGGTCTTTAGTGGGAGTGGAATGTTTTGCCATATTTCTCATTATAAATTTGTTTCTATCAGATCCTTGAAAATAACTTCTTAAGAAATCGGTCAAGTTTATATCTCAAAAATAAATTAGAGACATGGTTGTCAAGATGGATAGGGTTAATCGTTAGACCAACCATCTCTTTTCTGAAAGACCACTCTGCTCTACCATCTTCAATAGGGTAGATAAAAATCAATTATTTAAAAAAAAAAAATCAATTTTTTACTTAAATCAGATTTTTTTGATAAAATGCTTTTTGAGGAAAAAACCTATCTAAAGACAGTTTTAATTAAAATACATTATAGCTCAAAGATATCTCATCATGGAATAGGGATTATAAATTCTAATTTTGTAGTATAAGATGATATATTAATGTAATGTTTAAGAAAAATTTTGTAAATATGTTCCAATCTTATGGGATTCCAGGTGCATCTGTACAGATTATTTAGATTAATCTTTCTATCTACACAATTGGACTCAGTGCTCAGTCTAGAGGATACCATCAGAGATGCTTAGTTTTGCAGTTCTCAAACTGTGGATTTGTGTCTCCAAAGATAACATACTCGTTAACAGCAAAAATGCTTTTAAAATAAATAAATAATACATAGATGTGAGAAATAACAAATCTGCAAATTTGAGTACACAGAGTCAATCCCTCACCTCTCTCAAAGTGCAAAGTTTCAAAAAGTTCAATGAAAAGATTGTTGGGGATGGAATAGATCTGGACAAGAAGTCTGGAGATAAATGTGAGAAGGGAGGAACAGGCAGTAGAAACAAAAGTGAAACTGTTTGACAGCATATTCCAGAAGGCTTGAGGTCTTTCTGAGTGTAGCGTTCATTGATTTGAGATCTACCATACCATTCTCTCACTAGAAGAGAAAACCTATACTGGCAGCAAGCCGTAAAAGAGACCCAGTTTGGGAATAAGAACCATTCAAGAACTATATGTTTATTGATGATGTTTTAAAGAAAGTCACACCGATGAACTGATGGAAGTCACTTAAGCACTTGGGTTCAGAGACTGTTAAAGTGATAATCTCACTTTTAACAGCAGTAGCTTCTTCTTCCAATGTAGAAAGAATATTTTCTTCCTTTGGACTAATTCATTCCAAATTGAGAAATCGTTTGGGACCTGAAAAAGCAGGAAAGCTTGTTTTTTCTCTTCCAGATTATGAACAAACAGGAAAATGAAGGTGAAGATGACTGAGTTAGCTGCAGAAGCCAATATTTTAAGTTTCTCATGTTCACCTGGCTGACAGTCTATTTAATTTTTGTGGGTTTTTTAAATATTTCATTTAAAATTGTTTTAACTAAAATAGTTAACAAAAACAAACCTAATTTTAAAAAACCTGAATGTTTAACTAAATTCAAAAATTCATATGCTTGTTTTGTTAAAATATTATGTGTTTGCTGTTTAAGAAAAAATCCAAAATACATAACGTTGTTGTTTTAAGTATCAGAGGAGCAGTTGTGTTAGTCTGGATCTGTAAAAGCAGCAAAGAATCCTGTGACACCTTATAGACTAACAGACGTTTTCGAGCATGAGCTTTCGTGGGTCAATACCCACTTCGTCGGATGTTGTTGTTTTAGTTAAATAAAACAATTTAAAATGTCTGTCTGGTGATGTTCTCCTCCTAATACAGCATGGCAAGAAAATCCTCCAAATGTTAATGATTAACCTGTTGAATTGGAGATTGTTCAACTCCCAATGACTTCATAAATATCTGCTTCAATTACCTTTGGTAAATAAAATAACCAAACAATCATTCATGTTCTGATATAGCTGTAAAAGTAATCTGAGAAGTTTTCAAAATAAATCACTTAAAAAATGTATAGTGTGTACATCTATCTCTGAGTTATGAAGAATATGTATTAAGGTTATAACAACCAACAAGAATGCACTTTTATGTAGAAATCCATGATTAAATCGAGTCTTCCTGACTAGTGATTTAAATCATGATTTACCGTATATATTGTTCATAAGCCGAATATTTTTGGTAAAAAGGTGACACATCAAAGAGAAGTGGTAGGCTTATAAATGGGACTACACCAAAATTTGATGATTTTAAACTTTTATGGAATTATTGAGTTGAATATCCAATACATGGTTGTTTTGTTTACCTGCAGTGCCTGCAGGCATAGAGTCCCTCAACTCCCTGTGGCCACGGTTCGCCGTTCCCAGTCACTTCCACTCGCCACTTCCCCCAGCTCCCATTGGCTGGGAACAGCAAACTGTGGCCACAGGGAGCTGAGGGGCTCCATGCCTGTGAATGCTCCACGTAAGCAAAACAGCCCGACCCGGCGGCTTAACCTGATGCACTGGGAGCCAAAGTTTTCCAACCCCTGAAATATAGGGTCAGCTTATGAAAGGGTCATACAGTTTTTCCTATTTTTACTTATCCATCTTGGGGAGTCGGCTTATAAACGAACGGGCTAATGAATGAGTATATACAGTAAATGAAATCCACCCTGATCTTCAACCCAAAAAGATTGATATTTTGCCCACCCACAAGAATGAAGATGCAAGGCAGAGCTAAGGAAAATATATGCATACAATCACAGAGAAATGCAGCACAGCAAGTTTGTTATTGTGGGATGGTTACTTATATATGAGACCTGTAAGCCTCAATAGTAATGATGCCAAGTAGCAAACATCCAACCTAGTAAATCTCTGGATTAGTAAAAAAAAAAAAAAAAGATTGGTTCAAGTTTATTTTCTCAGTATAAGCCAACATCCAACATTCTCACAGCATTCCTTCTTCATTGTTATAAATGAGCCGCAGAACCCCTGCATCTATCTTCACATTCAGTGGCTTGCAGCCACAATATAAGAATAAGATGTAAAGGAAGTTTCACTGCTTACCAGAGTTATAAACTTCTTCTAGTGTTACAGAATCTAGAATGCTGAATGGCATCCATATTTGCTTGTATTCCACCTCCTTGCAGTAAAACCAGTGAGGCTGAACTGGTTCATATTGGTTCTGTAGCAAAACAGGCGGTGCTTGCACCAGTGGACCTGCAGGTCTGGAAGCTTGCAGTGGTTGTGATGGTGATGGTAGTGGTAGTGCCGGCTGTGAATGAGGAAACTGAAAATACACTAGTTTTATTACAGATGATTCAAGTATCTCAGTCTCAAATTATGTTTCTTGAGTATATTTTATATTTCATTTAGGAGGTTATTCTCACTTGTCATTCTTTCCAAAATATTACCTTTTTGGCATACAACTTTTATATACAGGATCTCCACCTGATGGTGTTTTTAAAATCAATATCATTTCAAGTTAAAGATATTTTTCTGTTCTCAGAAAAGATGGATAAGTAAGAATAGCAAAAACTGTATGACCCTTTTTCTCAGAAAAAGTAATCAACTAAAACTGCGGAAGTTTCAAACTTGTTATGGTCTAAGTGCTTTCCTTAATTTGAAAAAGTTGTTTTAAAATAAATGTTTGAAGTTTGAAAATTCAGGCTCAGCATGTTTATCTTATGTTTCTTTCCTATGGGCACTATATACATATCTATACTCTGTTAGCTGCTCACTTAGACATGGATACACCAATGCAAGTGTTTACAGCTAACTTCAGTGAGTGGCTTTACTTGTTGGGTTCAAAGAAAACACAATCTGTGTCCCCAATCCTGCAAATGAATCTGGACAAGTGGATCCTTACGCCAGTGACTCAGGAAATTTAAGTCCTGATTCTGAGAAGCACTATGACTTTAAACTCGATTTGGACTTCATAGGAGTTGTGGATTCTGATGACCTCTCAGGATCAGGCCCAAACTGCAAAAAAGGAGTTTTTCCCATTGCCATCAAGGGGACCAAAGACTTCAGACTCAGGTTAATGTGAGAAAAGGTGGCAAAATCAAACACCCGAAAAGTAAAAATATTTCAAATTCCAAAAGTTAAGGTTGTTCAGGCATCATTAACTTGGCAATGTTATATATACTAATAGACAATTACCTTTCTATTCCTCTTTCCCTACTGAGCAACAGAGGCAGGAAAATTTATGTAAAATATGTTTAACCTAACATCAGCCCTTTAAAACTGAAATCATTCTGACTACCAGCTTGTCCTCCAAAACCAAAGGATTTAAAAAAAAAAAAATCTATCTTGAGAATCACAAGAGCTAGAAACTAATGTTTTTCACCATATGAAACCCCGGAATTTAGAATTTTATCTGTTACATAGTCTGGCTGTTAAAATCATGTGGCTTTGAAGAAGTCACTTAGTAGATCAGTAAAATTTCCCAAAGCACTGGTCCTAGATCAGTGAAGACATTTTGGTATCAGAGGTCAAAAGGACTCAAGATTCTCTTATTCTGTTAAACGGTAACATGAAGCAGAACTAAAACAGAAAATTAAGACTATGGTTAGGGAAAAATAGAACAATCTGAAATAATTCTATATTAACACCAAGAAATCAAAGATCATTCGCATACCGGTGACAATGATCCTGGAGGGGTTGGATACATGTGGATAGGTGGTACAGAGGGTGGTGTCTGACCAAGCTGGCTTGGTGTCTGACTCTGCTGCAGCTGCGGTGGAGTTATGTAAGGATTAGCTCTACTGCTTAAGGTGGTATGGCGATATGGGTTATATCCTTGCTGCGATGTTCCATGAGGTGGAGTAGAAAAGTTTGCAAGTGGGGGACAACTCTCTGGAGGAGTCTGATAAGCCCTGATTCCCACCAGGGAAGTAGGTGGTGCACTAAAAGATGACTGTGGCTTCGGAACACTTGTTGAAAAAGCATTCTGCCCCTCCTGTGATCCAGGCAAGAGTGGGAGAGAAGTTAGAGCCTTGGAGAAGGCTGATGGTCCAACAGGTGGTGTCACTGTTGTTAAGGGTGGCTGCCCTATGCTTCCAAATGGATCATTGCTAGTAGGTACCTGGGAGAAATAGCTAAAAGTCTGTGGTGGATTAGGAGTAGCAGAAGTCTGACCCAAGAAGCTGTCTTCTTCTCCAACATCTGTGGAATCATCTGCAATGAAACATACAGCAATGGTTAATGGAGCTATTCTAAGGAATTTTATCATTTGCTCTATAGTCAGAAACTGCTCCATAACAGTATAAACTATTTCCAATATTTTGCTTATCTTAAGTCCTTTGGCAGAATTTAGGCACATTCATGAAGGTTAAACATGCCATGCAGAAGAAGGTAGTAAATCTCCAATAACATTTGATTAATTTTATAGTCCATTTTAGAAACACACAGACAAAGCAATCTGAGTTAATTAAAAATCCTAGCTTGTTAGCCTTAGATCTGAATTCCTCTTATTTACAACGTGCTTATCATACCAACCCAGGTGTACTTGCACAATACAAAAAAATGTAATCAAGTAGTAAAAAAATGACATTATAAAAACTTCACTCCCTTTTATTTTCCTTCACCTGCAAAAAGAGGACCATTTGAACTCATTCCACCGCCTAAGAACAGGCTAGTATAAACAGATGTGCATGGAAGGATGACTTACTCTGACTTTATTGTATTCCAGGGGGAAGCAGGTTCCAAAGTACATGAACATTTTGGAGCAGCTTGGCAAAAGCTCCCCCTTCCCTAACTTTGAGATGAGTTTCTAAATAATTAGTGACATGGTTGACTCTAAATATGTTTAGTGTCCACACCACAACATAGTTTACACTCCATTAATGGAAGTTGCTGCTAATTGCATGACGCCCCTACCAATGTCCAATTGTTTTCCTGCAGCCAGGTCATAACATTTATTTTATTACATTAGACAAGATGCTTAACAGAGCTTGTATAACTGACTGGCTAGTCCTCCATCCTCCCAGCTTTCAACATAATGTTGATGGTGTTGCTTGGCCTCTGTGCACATAGCACAAGTCCATACTTTCCCATAAGCATGGATGCAAACTTGATTAGGTAGTCAAGTAGCTGCGGACATGGAAAAAGGTCAATGTAGGGTAGTCTTGTGAAACATTATGGCACAGATACAATTTAGCCATAATGAACATGCCAGAGCCTCATTACAAAAAGAACTGTAACACTACTGTAGTCATAGCCTAATCTGGGGGGTGATGAACTCAGTCTTCCCAGTTTCCCCAACTTTCTTTCAAGTAGCACTACAGACCAGAAGATTACTCCCACCATTCTTCATTACTCTGCTGCAGACTTTGCTTGCCTCTGACTGATTTTTTGGAAAAAGGCAAGGCTGCTAAACCCACCAAAGCAATTGCATAGTGTGTGGTTCTCTTCTGAATGCTACACACATTTTAAAAAACAAAACAAAACACCCTTTACTTCATTGGCTGTAGGGAGCAACCCCTTTGATGGTAGCTCCTCAGTTGTTTGCACACTTTCCTTGATTTCTTTAACACAAATTATATAAGTTGGTATCTTATACTTTGGATTTTGGACATCACAGTCTGCAACTAAAAACTCCCTATTCCAATAAAAATCCAGACCTTTCCTTTTCCGAGTTTCCTCAGAAAAATATTATTTTAAAAAAGAAGGTCCATGCATCAGATATGCCCTTTGCCACTGAGATATGGCAATGTACTACTCACCCTTGGACTAAGCTATGCAATAGCTAAGGAAGGTGAGAGAAACGTTAGATTTTTAAATATCAAAAGTCTTTTAAGTAACAGTACAACAATACTAAGAGATGAAGCTGGACACCACTCTGCAGGGTATATTTGTTGGAGAGAGCTGTGGGAGAAAGAAGAGACACAAACATTCAGTTGAATATTTGTTAGCCTTAGCAGAGGGGTGAACAAAATAAGGAACAAGAAGAGAGGAGGTAAAAAGGAGCAAAACAAGGGACATTTTTGCAGTCTGGTTTCCTGTACACTAGGCTGGCAGTTTTGAAGAAGCCCCTCTGCCTGAACTTGGCTTGATAGGCTTTAAAATCAGAAGAATGATCATGCGAATACTCCATCTGATCTTTAGATTTTTCCCATTTTCCAGCTGATCAACTCTCATCGGGAACAGGGCCCCCATGCACTCTGCTTCGTGTAAAGTACCCAAGCTCCACTCTATTTCTGTGGTCCAAAGCCAGGTTGTTGTTTTTTCAGGAATGATCCACCAATGACTTGCCCTATCTTAACCAACATCAACTCTAAATAGGGTATGTCTCAACTGGAAGGCTGAGAATCATCACATAAGCAGGAGATATATGTGAGCATGCCTCAGATAGGTAAAACTTATAAGACAAGTAAGTATATAAAGAACCTACAGTGAAAGACCACAGTAACCACCATACCAGATCAGGGCAGTTGGTCCACCTATTCAAGTATCTTATCTTTGACAGTGACCAATGCCAGTTAATTCTGAGGAAAGAACAAGGAACCTCACAATAGCCAGTTAGAGAATAAAGTATGACTGTGAAATCGTGCCTCTAGCTTCCTTATCTCCCTGCTTGCTGCAAACAGAATAATTAATTTAGTTCCCTTTTCCTTCACTGTATGGCATTGACCTTCAACCAAAGGCCACTTTTTTCCCTCATTGGTAGGGTTTCAAGATCAACTCCAAAGGTAGCATTTAGGGACATTCCCTTAGAACAGGCCATGACAGAAATTCATTCTGTCCCTGCCTTAAATACAAATCCTGAAGGGCTCCCACCTAACAAATTAGTGTGTACAAAACTCACCAGTAAAAGCAGCGCCGGCGCTTCCATTTAGGCGACCTAGGTGGTTGCCTAGGGCGCCAGGATTTGGAAGGGCGGCAGACTGCTCCGGTGGACCTCTCGCAGGTGTGCCTGCTGAGGGTCCGCTGGTCCCGCGGCTCTGGTGGAGCATCCACAGGCACGCCTGCGGCAGGTCCACCGGAGCCGCGGGACCAGCAGACCGTCCGCAGGCATGCCTGCGGCAGGTCCACCGGAGCCGCGGGATGAGAGGGCCGGCCCTGCACCTAGGGCGCCAAAAACCCTGGCGCCGCTCCTGAGTAAAAGTCATTCAGCGCATGACTGCATTTGCATAATGCCTAAGCCATCTGGTTTTATGTGGGAGTTTGAGAAGATGGGAAGCAAAGTCTCCTTGCTACCACACCCAAACACAGAGACAGAATGCATGTCTGTAGTCTCTCCACTCCACCAGTGCAGTGCAATGAGGGCCCCAGTTCTGTTTAAACCTTCTATGCAAGACTGATGCAGAAATGAGTGCTATGTTACAAGGGAGTACAGGAGCCCCCACTCTGGGCAACCCCAGCAGAGGGCTTAAGTGGCATGGAACCTTGTGCTGATGCTTTGCATCATGTGAGTTTCACCTGCAGGGAGTACATAATAACTTGGCCACTGAAAACAATTATAAATCAAAGGCAAGACCTTCGTCCCCCACAGCTCCTGCTTTGCAATGCTCCAGCAACACAAAACAGGGGAATTACCAGACACCTCAGAGCTAGCTTAGCTAACCCTCACATGTGTGGAGAACATCTAGGGCATGGTCTCACCATTGTTGCACTTCAGCAATCCCTGGCTCATAGAACAGCCCCTTGAAGGCTGTTAGCAGCCAATACAATTTAGACAAACAAAGAGACTGTTCTAAGTTACACTGGGAGCTAAAAAGGACTCCCCAAGCTGTGAGGAAAAATCATTCCATAAAGCTACTTTTGCTCCCGCTCCATTCAACCATAGATAAGAATGCAGCTCATATATTGGCAGCTGTTTGCAACCTCTAATAACAAAGATCTATTTGCAGCCAAGATAGGTCACAATACAACAGAGCACTGACGGAATGGAGGGGAATCCACTGATATCCAAAGAGAAAAGACTGGTTCTCAAAGGCAGCTGCCCTAATAATTTTTTTTTAAAATACTACATGGTAACACAACCAATTGCCATCACTAAGGTAGGCTATACTGAAATGAGTTTCTTCCCATTATATAAGAGTGACATTATGTACTGTGGTTCCAGGCGACTTCATCTGCATTTGTGAGTTTCTCTCACCTTCGTCCATTACATTATGCACTTCCAAAATGGAATTTAAAACCAACCAAGTATGTCAACCACTATGTGGTGAAGGCCAAACTGCATTTTTAATTAAGGCGTTAAGTCACGAAGTTATGCTTATATACTACTCTCAAACCATAAGACAATACCCACTTACACCAAATGAAGTTTACCAAAAGATCCAGGCCCTTAGTTACTAAACCTAACCATTACATGTAGCATCACTAAATCTCAATGGACAAAGTGATGCCGGGCACCTTCAGGTATGCCCTTCTATTCTTTCTATCCTTTTCTCCTCTGTTTTTCCATCTCTTCTGCCTCAATTTGTGTGTCTGTCTCCTTTGTCATGATGCTGTACTCTTGAATTTTTATCTCTGTTTGTTAGCAAAGAAATGAACTTGAAAAATTCAATCCACAAGTTTCCCAGTAACTAGTACAGATTAGAAAGTTTCATCTGTAATTTTCTGTTTTCCTCTAGCACTTTACAAGCATTGTCAATGAAGTGGATTCAGTATATCAACTTCCAATCCAGCCAAAAGGAACCAGGAACTCAACTATGATTACCAAGATAAGCACTATTTATGTGCAGTCTGTAGACGTGTAATTTTGTCTTTGAAAACTCCCATAACTGTTACATTTTTGATCTCTAGGTTATATTTTTAATTCCTTATCACAGAGGTGGGCAAACTTTTTGGCCTGAGGTCCACATCAGGGAACAGAAATTGTATGATGGGCCATGAATGCTCACAAAATTGGGGTTGGGGTGCAGGAGGGGCTGCAGACTCTGGGGATGAGGAGTTTGGGGTGTAGGAGAATGTTCTGGGCTGGGACCAAGGGACTCGGAGGACAGGAGGGGGATCAGGGCTGGGGCAGGGGTGCAGGAAGGGGCGCAGGTTAAAGCTGAGGGTGCGCACTCTGGGGTGGGGCTGAGGCTCAGAGGTTTGGGGTGTAGGAGGGTGCTCCAGGCTGGGATTGAGGGGTTTGGAGAGCAGGAGGGGGATCAGGGCTGGCGCAGGGGGCTGGGGCATAGGGAGAGGCTCAGAGGTGCAGGGCTCTGAGCAACATTTATCTCAAGAGCGGTGCAGCCCTGACCCGGCACCCCAGCAAGAGCGGGGCTGAGCTGTGTGGTGCAGCCCCGCTGCAGTGCTCCAGCCAGAGCAGGCCCAAGCCACATGGTCCAGCCCCGACCCAGTGCAGGACTGAGCCGCATTGTATAGTTCGCGGGCTGTAGCTTGTCCACCCCTGCCTTATCACATGTAAAATACAGACTATTATGAACTATAATAATTACTGATATTGCAGAAAAGACAAAGACATTTCAAACTTTTTACCAAATACCTACAAGTAAAACACCCGACTATTATTCCTTCCAAACAGCGCTGTAGATGAGACCTAACACGTCTTTCTATGAAAGACAGGAAACAAGTTCCTGATGGAAGGTTTGGGTTTTTTTAAGCAAAAAATTGCTTTCATTTAGCTTTACTAAACACTAAATTAGTGTGTCAAGACAGGCTGGCACTTTATATAATATGCAAATAATATATTAAAAGAAAAAGGGACTGACCACAGGTTCAATTTTGTTCACATATTTTATATAAAACTATATTGCATATTAACTACACATTTCCTTTTCATTTGCAGTCTTCATTGTCTAACAGAAGCCATGGCCACATCCCCAACCAAGGCCATCTGCGCAACAATAGTAACAGAACTGCCCCATCTTGGGATCTTGTTGAACTCATCTCTGCTCCCCACGAAGACACAGATTCTTTTATCTGCAGCTGGCCAAGAATCCCTATTTACAAACTAATTGAGGACTTCATAAAATTTAACGCCTCAGAATTACAGCAGGCACAGTTTAAAAGTTGCAGTATGACACACTGCATTGCTTTCTTCTTGTCCTCCATACCACCATGAAGTGATTTCCAATGCATCAAAGGCAATGGAACATAAAAGAAATGCTGACTTGTTTTTAATCAACATCACTTTCGTTATATGCTTTTTTTTCCTGTGTGGGAAAATGCTCTGCATAACTGGTCATTCGTAAGACTGCTGCTCATAAAAATAGAGATTCTACTGTATAGCCTCTCCTCTCAGATGTGGACAACAAAACACAACTATTGGCCTTTGAGGGTGTGATAGGTTTATGACAATATGTTACTTCCAGCATTAGCTGTCAATTCACTTAGTGCAATTCCAGAAGTTGATTACCAACTATAATAACCTAGATGGTTTAGGACCTCAAAGGTTTCCTCTCTCGTATATCTTGATGTGAAAATTAAGGCTCTAACTCGGAAGCTGTTCTGTGCACGTGGATCCCTGTGTGACAACCCAGAACACCCTTATTCATCCCTGTTACATAATTAGGATATGTTTTGCTCAAGGTATGCCTTGTGACATATCACTCTAAAAGTCTTAATCTGTGAGACATTAATATCAGGTTGGATTGTATGTGTTACCATAATATGCGAAGATAAGCTAGGTTATGTGTCACTGAAACATGTTGTGAGGTTGAAAACACCCACAAGCAGCTTTTCAAGTACAACAGTAAAAAGGCCAAACAATGTTTATAGTTAATTGAGGAAATGCACATAAACACAAGGATTACCCCAGGAAATGTGTACAACAGAAACTTCTCAGAGATAGCACTACACACCGGGAACGTTTGACCCAGGTCACAGCAAAAGAGCTTTCCAGCAAGGGGAAGAAGATATAAAAGGGGGAAATGACATCATGATGGCATCACCTTCTCCCTACAACAATACACCTGGAAACACCTGAGGAACAAAGACTGAACTGGGGGAAGTGATGGTCCCAGGCTAAAGAGATTTCTAGCGTGTGTTTGAAAACCTGGGAAACCCAAACTGCAGAGCCAAGGCAGCTTGCGCCTTAAGAACCTGCCAGCCTATTTATCAGTCAGGGTGAGAATTTGTTGATTCATACCCTATCTACCTAGTATGTTAAGTTCAGTTTGTGGTTTTGTTTATTTACTAGGTGATCTGTTTGTGATCACCTATAATCACTTAAAATCTATCCTTTTGTAGTTGTTAAACTTATTTAATCTTTTAATCCAAACCAGTGTGCGTTTGACTAAGGTGTCTGGGGAAAATCTCAGCTTGGTTACCACAAATGTGCACGGCCCTTTTCACATTGAGGGAGAGGCAAACCAGGTGTTAAACCCATAAACTGGCCAGATTTGTCCAAAGCAGGATGGTACTGCTCTGGGGTCCTGCGCTGGGAGGCTGGTGATTAGAGAACCTGCACGTGACTGCAGCTGGGTGTGTCCCTATCTGTGTGATTGCTAGTGAAAGTGCAAGCCTGGAGGGCTTTGCAGCTTGTCACAGCAGCACAGTGTTAGAGGGAGCCCAGGCTGTGGGTCAGAGGGCTCAGTGGTACCCCAGTTCCAGGTGGCACCCTGGGGGGAACTCGTCACACCCTGTGATGTTAACAGGACTATGCATAGGTTCAAGGGTCCATGGAGGCAGGGCAGCAATGCTGTATCCATCAGTTCCCAAGGTTGAGCATGCAGAATTCAGCCAGTAATATGCACCCTCACTAGTAACTCCTTGCTTTGGAATTCATTTCAGCTGGAAATCTGTGTCTGACCAACTTTTAGAGCAAAATACAAAGTGCATCTTTGATCAGGCTTGTAGGTTTGGAAACCCATTATTAGTTAGATTCCTGGGTGGCGAGCTTCAAAAATCTTACCCCTTTAGGCAAAGTGGTTCAGTAGCTTGCGGTCCACCTGCACATTTACTTGCATGACTGGGATATCAAAAGCGGCTGGTGCTTCAGAGGAAAACTTTGTGTAGCTGCACTGAAGTCAATAAGTATTGCACAGATGCAAGAGCCTGTCCACATGGATGTGCTTAGAGCACCAGGACCTTAGAATTTTGTGTATCCTCAATTTGTTCACACAACTCCTTATGATGGCTGAGAGGGTGTGGACCTCTTCAATATAAAAATTTTATTAGAGTTTATGTTTAAATTATATAATACACAAGTTAAGAAAGGAGTGTCTATACATCTGAGTATAGCGCTTAAATTGTCCAAAAGTACAAAATTTGGTTTGAAAGTCATAAGATACATATAGCATGTAATCTGCAGTATCCCAAATTAAGATCAGTAAATTCAGCAATACAGTTAAAGTATTAGCATCTAAATATTTGGGTACATTGCCCATAGAAGGTTATACTAAGAGTAGCTTGTGGAAAGCAAATATAGCAATGAGTAAAGATTGTCCCTCACTAATTGAGAATTTAGGATAGGTTGTCCCTTAGAAAATACAATCCATCAGGGAAGTACATCTCTACCCTGATATAACATGATCCGATATAACATGAAATCGGATACAACGTGGTAAAGCAGCACTCCAGGGGGGAGGGGCTGCACGCTCTGGCGGGTCAAAGCAAGTTCGATATAACGTGGTTTCACCTATAATGCGGTAAGATTTTTTGGCTCCCAAGGACAGCATTATATCGGGGTAGAGGAGTATTTCAGTTACTTTCCTGACTTTGCTGCTCTCCAACAAAAAGAGAGGACAGTAAGTTGTCTGTTAAAGGACTATGCGCAAGCTTGCCATATACATAAAATTAGTCTAAACCATACCTAAGGCAAACCTCACTTTCATAGAGAGTGGGGTTTTTGTAGTTCCTGTACATATAGTATTAACTTAATACATTAATAAAGATAGCGAGCTGCAGTACTGTTGGAGCCAAATCTTAATCTTCTAACCTAAGCGTGCTTAAACCAATCACAACACTGCATGAATGTAATTTACAAATATTGATTTCCAGCGTATTTTTTAAAGAAAAGAATTAGTTTTTGATTGATGACACTTTCAGAAGATCCATATACTACTGAAGTTATTTGAAAACAAGATTTAAAAATCAAATGCACTAAAAGCAATTGATTGAGCAGATATTCATCTGGCACACTTTTAGGGGGCTATATAGGTAACAATAATAAAAAACTACAGCTCTCATGCAGTTAATTTTGCAAGGAAATTAAAGTGTACATGCTGAGTGCACTATTTGCACTGGTTTATAGCTTATTTCTCAACTGATTACATTCACACTTGTAGAGAAAGGGAAGATATGGGACAAGTGCCCGAGGACTACTTGTTGTACAAAGCTGGAACTTTTAAAGTAAAAACATTAGTTATTATTGTGCATGAAAGCACCCAAACAATTTATAATAGCTCAAACAAGCACTATTATTTTTAATTAGGTAACTGACAAAAGGGGAAAAATGTTTCTTCCTCAAACAGCACCCTCCCAAAGCTACAGCAGAATGACACACTCCAGGGATGAGAACATGCATAAGACATTTCAGCCCAAAGAGAACTTTTCCATAAAGTTTTTTAAGAAACTGAAAAAAGGGACTTGAAATAAAAATTAGCACTGCAGCTCTACTACAACATAGAGAACCCCATTATGAGAAGGATGTTAAGACCAAACAACAACTCAGTTCACACCAGGGAAAGTTTTCTTTGAGCAGATCTGAAATACAGTGATTGAAGTCTGCCTTCTTATTGCCCCTGAGGAAAGAGCAGGACATACAGTTCCGGAAACTACTACCACAGAGAGACTAAGTAGAAAAATGAAAGGAGAAATGGTGTCTCCCCTCCGACCACATATAAAGTGGTGCAATTTACCTTCAGTTCAGGATCATCCAGAAAGGCTTCCAGAACTGATGTAACCGTAGGAGGCCCTTTCATCTGAAATACATACCCCCTCTTTAATGCTCTTGGTGCTAACCCTAGTGAACATGGTAAACACATATCTCTGAAGGAAATGAAGATCATCAAAATGAAAGATCCAGAGCAAGTTTTAGGGAGCAGCTCTTCACAGGGTTTTTATTCATGGCACGAAAATCACATCTGTGTGTCAAAGCACTGGATGCTGCAGGACATCACTGCTGAAATAGTGGGAAAGGGCAGCAACCTGTACCAACACGACACTAGACAAAAAAAGGAGCTGAGTGGTCGCCTCCCCACTGTGCTGCACCCCTGAGTCCATCAACCACAACCCCACCTATCCCCGACACTTTCCCACATCTCCTACTCCCCCACCACCACCCCAACACCATTTCTCCCACACGGGTCCCATCTCATCCCCCCTTCCCACCAGCTACCCCCAACTCCGTGTTCCCTCCACCAGGGCCCCCTTCTCATCCCCCTAGCTACACTCGACACCCTTCCCCTGACCAGGGCCCCAGGTTCATCTCCCCACTACCCCACCTGCTCCAATGCCTTCCCCCACGTCCTCCTCCCCCCACCATCATTTCTTCCACCAGGGCCCCCATCTCACCCCCACCACCACAGCTACCCCAACACCGTGGTCCCCCCTCCCCACCATTAGGGCCCCCATCTCACTCTCACCACCACAACTACCCCAACCCCGTGGTCCCCACCACCAGGTCCCCCATCTTACCCTCACCACCACAGCTACCCCCAACCCCGTGGTCCCCCCTCCCCACCAGGGTCCCCATCTCTTCCCTGCTCCCACTAGCTACCCCCACCTCCGTGTTCCCCCCACCAGAGCCCCCATCTCACCCCGTTACTGCAACTATCCCGGACACTTTCCCCTCCAGCAATGCCCTCAGCAGTATCCCCCGGCCGGCTGCTCCCTGGCAGCCGCACCCCCGCCAGGCCCCGCATACCTGCGCCGAGGAGAGCGGGCCCCGGGGGCGCAGCGGGGGCCTGGCTGACCGGGATGAAGGGCACAGTGAAATTGAACTCGGTAGCCGAGGAGGAGAAGAGCAGGTTAGTGCCGCTAGCGGAACCAGGCCCAGGCGGTTTAGCGGCGGCCATAGCTGCAGCTCTTCCACGTCTCCTCCCGGGGCAGCGGGAGCAGCCAGCGCGGCCCGATCCGCCCTTAGCGCAGCCCGGTTCCAAAATGGCGGCGCCGAGACCCGCTCGCACCTCACGTCGCAGCGTCAGGGTGAGAGGGGAGGGGCCGGCCGGGCCGCCGCCATTGCCGCCGCGGGAGGCAGCCTCGGCAGGAAGTTTGGGACCCATCTTCGGGAGTGGGCGAGCGCGTGGCTGCGGCGGCGCGCGGGGCCCCATCTCCGGCAGCGGTAGGGCTGGGAGTCCCGCCTAGCGCCTGCCCCGGCCCGCGCGGAGCCGCCCGCCTCGTCCGCAAGATGCCGTGCGTGGCCGACTGGCTGAACAGCCCCCTCAGCATCGTGCAGGGCATCTTCGGTGAGAGCGGGGCCGCCGGGCGGGGCGCCTGGGCTGCCGGGGGAGGTACAGCGGGTCGGGTCGGGTCAGGGCTGCGCTCGGGGCGCACAGGGCGGCTGTGGGGAGGGGAATCAGTGGGTGAGCGCCGGGCCGGGGAAGTGGGGGAGTTGGGCCCTGAGGGGTGCCATGGTCTCCATGGGGGGGCGAGCTGCGGGGATTGGGGCGACTCTGTCCGCTTGGCGGGGCTCGGGCTGGTTTGTCGGCGCAAGGAAGGAGTCGAGTAACCCAGCAGGGGAGGGCGGGAGCCAAGCCGGCTGCAGCCGTGGGTGTTTCTGGTGCAAGACCGAGTCTGGAAGCCGTCACACTGAGGTGCAGAATCGCGGTGGGGGCTGGTTTGTGCCTTAAAATAACCAGACACAGAGAAGTTGGGCAAGGGGCATGTTGGGGGAGGGGTGTTAAAAGTGCCGGGCTAGAAATGTGTGGGAGAGTTGCTGTCTGTAACTAACAGGGCTGTCAGGCAGCCGAGACAGCCTGCGGGGGACAGATTTCCAAAAAGTCTGGTAATACAGCAAAATTATTTTCTCACCAAAGACTTTAAATACTACTTTCAATGAAGGAGTCTCCTTCTTAATGGGAGACCTGACAGGGCAAGACATGCACATTCACTTGTGCCCAAGATGTGAATACACCATTACTTACAACAGTCTGTTCCTTTTGCATTAATAATCCCACTTTGCAACAATTCCTCCTCAAACTTACTCTGAAAAGATGCATTTGGAATGCAGTTTCTTCATGTTTAGATGTCTTGAATGAAACCTTTATAATGTTGAAAAAAGTATCGCAAGAGTAAGACAGTTCATGGGTGATGTTAGGAAGCGATGGCTGAAGTTACTGAATCTGAGTCTGGTGTAATACTATCCAAATTTTAACATGGGCTCATCTAGTGGGGAAGGAGGAGAGCTGCCTCACCATACAGGAAAACAGGGCTATGCATTATCAAGCTTTGCTGAAGAAGCAACTCAGGAAATCATTGGACTCTAGGAGATATTTAGAGTGTGAGGAGGTGAGGGCAGCTGTGGTGGACTAAAAGGATCTAATTTCAAGGACTTCCTAATGAGGTGCATGTACATCATATATAATCTGGGACCCTGTCAACACAGGACTCCAGTTTAAGAAGTTATGCTTTTATTTATGTCTCAGCTAAGAAGGTATGTGTAACAGTTGAGTGAGCTAGTATGGAGAGAGCCAAAGCATGCTGGGTGTTTCTTAAAATGTATTCTTGTCTAGAATTATAAACATTGTTCTAATAAGCTCCAGCACCAGCCAGTCAGTGTTAGAAGCTGCATTTTGAAAAAGTTATACTTAAGCTCTGTTTGATGCCCAGCACTGCAAAGACCTTAAAATAACGCAAAATTTCTATGAAGTTATATATACCTGGTACCAGCAGGGGGAGAGTTCTCAACTACCAGTACCACTACTTAAGGACATACCAATGTAGCTCTTGATTTTAACCAAAACATAATTCCTGATTTCTTAATGACTGGAATAGGAGCTTGTGCAGAAATAAACACTTCCCAAAAGTATGATCATACATGCACAGTAAGTACATGCACTCACCTCCTCACACTCTAAATATCTCCTAGAGTCCGATGATTTCCTGAGTTGCTTCTTCAGCAAAGCTTGATCATACATGCACAGTAAGTAGAAAGGGTAACAGATAAAGCTCCAGCTCTTCCTAGTGGTCTCTAGTGTATTTGAAATCCATCTGAGCTTTTCCCCACCTATACAGTAGCTATATTTTCCTTCTCTCTCTGTTAAGGTTGTAACAGAAGGATGAGAGGAGACAAATGGCATCAAGGTTATTGTAATATACATCTGTGTAGGGATAAAGTTCCATTAAAAATCAGTTCACATCAGCATATTCAAAATGAGTGTCAAATTGCTCGTAGTGCTGGTCAGAACGTTGAATAAAAGTCCAGTGTACTGTACTATTGCTATTATTAATGCAGTTTGTTTTCTAGCTCAAAATGGTCCAAGTCCCGACTGGGAGAAGAAAGTAACTGAATACTTTACAGAGAAGCTAAAAGAAAATAATGCAACTAACTGGGTAAAGTTGATTGAATTGTTTGGAGTTTTTTCCATCCTTCCAAATCCTACCGTCTTGTTCCTCTATTATAGTGACTTACTGTTTTTTTGGGAAGTGTCGCCTTTAGAAATGTGTTCGTGGAACTTGCTCATACTTATCTGAAAGGGACACTGAGATTCTAGGCCAAAAAATTGGTTTATATTAAAGTTATTTAAATGTGAAAAACTGGTACACAAAGCAAAATATGTAAGGATCTGATCCAAAGTGTGTTGAAGTCAATGGAAGTGATTTTAGTGCACTTTGAATCAGGACCTAAACTCCTGAATGCTATGTAAATGTGCTCCATTAGGTGGCAGTAGCTGACAAATGCTATCCTCTGTTGTATTTGTATAGGCTTTAAAATCTGCCTTGGCTACTTGTAAATTGGAGATACATTTTTTACTCCAAATGTTTGTGGTTTCCTGCAACATAGCATCTGATTGGAGAACCAGCTGTTATGACCACTGCCTTCCAGTTCAGTTAGGAAAGTAATTCACACCTCCCAATAACTGCACCCTCTTGTGCCATCCAAATTCCTATGCTGTCTTTGGAAATCGGGTTACCACATTCTCATCTGCAAATGTAAGGTGCAATACAACTTGATTCCTTAGAGTATGGTTCTACTCTGAAAGATGACTACAATTGACACTACTTCTATATTTATTGGCCCTCAGGAACTTTCAGCTCAAATCTGCCTATTTGAATGATAGAAAAAATACTTTCCCAGCCTGGAATCTGAAAATAGTTACTTTACTGTCTTTTGCATCAAAAGATTTTGCAATTGGAAGTTAGTGAACAATCTTGTTGATAATACACAAGAAGGAATAGAATTTTCTCCATCTTACTCTATGTTGGTCCAATAGAGTGAATAGTAGTAAAAGGATTAAAAGTCATAAAACCTTATTTGCTTATTTTAAAGCAAGCAGATCTGATTCAAAATAAACACCAGGCTTGATATTTAGTACCATGTTTTACATGGTAACTTTTCTGATTATAACCATATTTTAATATGGTTACTTTTCGCCAGTCTGGCAGTCCATCCAAGACCTGATTTTTTTCAAAATCAAATAGACTTCTCCTATAGCTTGTGCTGCTGTCATTCAAGTCATGTGGAATTTGGTTTGCCTGGACAACCCATGTTCTTCTCTTTCCCATTGTCATGTCAGCCCATATGGAAAAGCCTCCGTTACCTTAAAGGAACCCTGTGTTTTGGCTGCTTTTTCTTGGCCATTTGGAATTGTGGATATTTTGATAATCAGAAGTGTTGTATGCAGTATCTTACTTGTTTTAGCAATGACATGGCTGTATTCCCTTCATGTTTCCCATTACTCAGAGTTGTGCTGTTCCTGTATGAAAATGAATAAAAATAAAGATTTTCGTAAAAACCTTCTGCATGATAAGTGCATCCCACAGTATGTGAAACTTTGCACTTGTGTTGCTAAAAAAAAAAAAAAGGGCAGCCAGACCTGGTGAGATGGAAGAAGGTCATTGCCTCATGGCATGGGGTGGCCGTGGAATATTTCTACATCAGCTTACCTCTTTTCAGGGCTCCGCAGTAATTTTACTAAGGCTTTCTTGCAGCCAGTAACTCTTACCAGCCTAGCTTCTTATCATAAACAAGTCCAAAATCAAGTCCTCAAAGTCAAAAAGTTAAGTCAGTATATTGAAAGGTCATATATTAAAGTTTATGTATTCATCCTTTCCCATACTTCATCAATCCACTCCCAGGTCTTTCTACCTGGAGTCTTCCCTGCTTTGGCAAACCACTCCCAGCCCTACCTAGCTGGAGTCTTTTCTCCTTTGGTGTCTCAGGGTCTCCTACAGAATGCTTCTGCTCTCTGCATTCCTCAGCCTCTGCTTCAGTTTGTCTCTCCTCCTGGTCTCTTGCTACTGAGGCTGCTTGTCTATCTCACAGCCTGGTTGGGTCACGTGACCTTCATTTCCCCAACCTAGGGAGGAGAGTTAGCTGTATCACAGGTAGGGCAGAGACCCCATCTCCTTCTAAAGGGCCAGCCTTCCTGTGACAGTGACTTTTTAGTATTTTAATTTTCTTATTTAATAAAATTCATAAAGTATGATGCTTCAGAGGAGCTTTTACAAAAGATAAGTGATTGAAGATAGTGCAGATATGGAATTAGTGTTATTCCTGAGGTATTCTGTGCCAAAAAAGTAAAAATACTGCACACCATATTTTAAAATTCTGCAAAATTTTTGAAATTTTATTTGTCAAATAAATGTGAAGGCTTCAGCATGGCATTGGGGAGCACACGCCTTGGATACACAGGGGTGGGAGATCACTGAAGCTTCCTCCTGCTAAGGACACGGACTTAGCGGTGAGGCTGCATCCAACCCTGACACAGCACAAGGACCGGGCCTGCCCCAGAAACACCCCAGGGTCCTGCATCTCCCTGCCAGGTGCACCAGGTGTGAGAAGGCGGGATCCAGGTGCAGAGAGGATCTGGGTGCACGAAGGCTTGTTGGGGGGGTTCTGGGTGCAGTGGTAATGGGACTGCATGTGGGTGCAGGGAAGCAAAGAAATTTGCAAGGGACATAAATTCTGCTCATACGCAGTGGCTCAGAATTCCCCCAGGAGTAATAGTGTCAAGTGTATCAAAAAGGGCCATCAGTTGAAAGTGAAATCTGGTTCAAGAAACACTATCAACTTGAATTTTTTTTTTAGTTCAACAATTTAAAAAAAAGTTTTCTGATAAAATGCCCTTTAAAGAGTATGTCTCTAAAATTCTGTGAAGTAGTCGTACAGTGTTTTTCCTATGCCTCTGTTAAGGTCCAAGAGCAGCACTACTAAAAATAGGCCCACCTCCAATGCTTCCTTCCTTCTTGTTCAGCTTCGCTTTCAACTTTGCTCTTTCCCAGGCTTTGATGTAACAGCAGCAGGATATAAGTGCAACTGACCCTTACCAAATCTGTTAAACTAATTATAAACAAAGCTGTCAAATGGCCAAAGTAAACGAACAGGAACAACATACAGAAATATGCTTTCTCTAATTTTCTAATTATAGTGATCTCAACTGTTACCTGTAACAACAGTAGGTACAAAAATTTCAGATGGAAATGTGATTTACACAGTTAAGTTAGGACAGATAAGCCAAAAAATAAGTTTCATAACTGACTACTTGGTGAGCAGACCAGGGTGCTTAATCTTGCTCACAATAATGAAGTGACTGAGGTAAATAATAAGGGGTGCTGGATGATCTGAGGATAATGACAACAATATTGGATGGTATCTCTGCATTATCTGATTTCCTTCATGGTGCTTAGGAGTATTTTATATATCATATTTAAAATAAGGTCCAGTATTAATTTGATGTTTGTACTTTTTATAGGTACCATCATTGAATGATGTCCCCCTGCATTACCTGAAGCCCAACAGTTTAGTGAAATTCCGCTGCATGGTTCAAGATATGTTTGATCCTGAATTTTACATGGGAGTCTAAGAAACAATTGACCCACATACTAAAACACGTGTAAGTAAAATACTGATGAACTGTTAGGGTAAATGTTTGAGGTGAACTAACTTTTCTTCATTCATGTCTTTACCCTTCACTGTCTACTGAACTGAACCTCTTGAGTATTCAAAGGCTGCACAACATTAGTTCAGTTTCAACAGACTCAAGTGGCATTAGGGACATAACATTTTACTGTATTTTTGGTTCTGATCTGCCACAAGTAGATAAAATTGTGGAAATTATAACAAGCTGTTTTGTGGGATCCGTGGAAATTGAAATGAATCCTTCTCTGTTAAACAGTAAAGTTTGCATACTTATGTTTTAGGAAGGATTTTAGCCTAATGACTTAGTTTCTGTTATCAACAGGAATTCAAGATTTTGAAAGGAACAGAATTATCATATTGCCTTTTTTTGGCAGGTTTTGCATTTTGGTAAATACAGAGATGTAGCAGAATGTGGGGTAAGTTGTGCAAACACTGTACAATGTAAGAACTAGCACTTAATTTAGTAATATTAAATTTGAGCTTTTCATTCTCTTCTACTCCTCCTCCTCCTCCCTACAATGACCTCCAAGAAAATATGCAATGAGCCTTAAAATTAATTAAATCAGTTGATTTCCCTTTCCTTGTCAACAAGGTATCATCTCTACTACTTTCAGTATTATTTTTAAAGATCAGTGTTGACAAGACTTGTACCTCCTTCTTTATCCTTCCCTTCTCTACTTCCATTTTTCTGTCTTCAAAATTTGTATATACCAGGAATGTTGTAAAGATTGCTTGTCTGGAAAATGCAGTTAATATGAGAAGTATTGTATAAGTGCAGTATTAATAATTTTTTCAACCCTTCATCTCAATTCCTGGAAATATACAGCTCTTGGGATTCAAAATGAATCCCAGGTTTGGGGAGCATTCCTTGTTGCTCATAGGTCTTGAGCCATCTCCATGCCACTTAAAAAATTTTTGGCCAGTAATCCAGTCAAGAAGTTAAAGCACTGGCGAAGCACGTTCCCTAAATGAATATACTCTTAGAACATTGATAGTGAAGTCAGTTTTGTTTTGTTTTTTAAATGGAAGAACTTTATTAGTACTAGAATTGCAGTCTGTTACAAAGCGTTGAAAAACATTGAGGCTTACATTTTGTAAAGTAGAATGAATCTGAATTTGTGGTTATAAGCAGGTTCTGCAGACTTAAACAGTTTTGTATATTGCCATCATATGCCAGCAATGCCCCTCTGCTATGTACATCGGCCAAACTGGACAGTCGCTACGGAAAAGGATAAATGGACACAAATCAGATATCAGAAATGGCAGTATGCAAAAACCTGTAGGAGAACACTTCAACCTCCCTGGCCACACTATAGCAGACCTTAAGGTGGCCATCCTGCAGCAAAAAAACTTCAGGACCCAGCTTCAAAGAGAAACTGCTGAGCTTCAGTTCATCTGCAAATTGACACCATCAGCTCTGGACTAAACAAAGACTGTGAATGCTTGCCAATTACAGACCAGTTCTCCTCCCTTGGTTTCACACCTCTACTGTTAGAACAGGGCCCATCCCCCTGATGAAATAACCTCGTTATCTTAGCTTGCTTGCAAGCATATATATATATACCTACCCCTGGAAGTTTCCACTTACCTGCTTCTGACGAAGTGGGTATATCACCCACGAAAGCTCACGCTCCAAAACGTCTGTTAGTCTATAAGGTGCCACAGGATTCTCTGCTGCTTTTACAGATTCAGACTAACACGGCTACCCCTCTGATACTTGACACCTTTACCTGGACACCCTGCAGAGTCCCATTACCATTGCACCCAGAACCCCGCAACAAGTCTCCGTGCATCCAGATCCCCTCTGCACCTGGATTTTCCTCTGAGCCACATGCATGCAGATTGCCCCACGCAGAATTATCTCAACCCACACCTGGATCCTGTCTGCTCACACCTGGTACATGGAGGGACAGGACCCTGGGGTATTTCTGGGGCAGGCCTGGTCCTTGTGCTGTGTCAGGGTTGGGTGCAGCCTCCCTGCTGAGTCCAGGCGGGGAAGATGGGGGGGAAACTTCAGTGATCTCCCACCTCTGTGCTCCCTAGTGCCATGCTGGAGCCTCCACATCTATTTGACAAAGAAAATTTGGAAGAATTTTTAATTTTTTGTCACAGAATGCCCTCAGGAGTATAGAGAGTAACTAACTAATAATCACTCTTTCTTGCCATACATTCTTGAATAAGAATGATTTTAAAAAATCTGAGCTTTTTGACATTGTTCATGCAATTGCATTGAGATTGCATTTGAGACCAAAGAATAAACCATTGAATTGTTGACCCATAATAAGGGAATCGTTTAAAGAATGATTATACTTCTGTCCACAGGAGTTAGTGGCTGACAGCACCAAAAAAATTCTGTTCATTTATTGAAAGAATTAAACTCCATGCAAAAAATGTAGAAGAATACCTTTTTCTTATGGCACCAAAAATATGGTCTGGAAGATTAAACAAAATGTGAAAAACTTGTATGGAGTGTAGTTTAAAATTACCAGTGTATTGTGTTTAGGTCTTCATAGTCTTAGTTTTTGTGCTTTAGATAATAAATTTCATTAGGAAGCTACTTCTTGTAACTCATTATGGCTAAGTACATAATTCTGCTGACAAAGTAAGGTAATGACTTAAAAACATATGTTCAGTGTTAAAAACTTAAACTTCATGATCTATTATTGATATCCTAGCCTCAGCAGGAAATGGATTTAAACTCCTCACAAATGGTCACTTCGGAGAGACAGACCTTCTACTGTGTGCCAGTGCCTGGAGAGTCAGCGTGGGTGAAAGAAATATCCTTTGTTCAAGTGTGAGATATGTTAATAATTATGAAAAATGTATTTAAAGTACCTTGTACTTTGAGGGGATGAGGGTGATTCCTTAACCTAGATATGCCTCATCGAAGGACAGCACCATAGTACAATTTGCACACATATTGTAATAGTATCTTATCCAACAAGATAGCCAGGCTAATAATATTTGAATAATGCTACTTGTGCCGGTTGACTTTTTTCAGATTAGTATGATGATGTCCTTAATTCTTAAGCTTACGCATATCTTAGTGTGAGTCAGGCTCGAGTTAGCCCTTCAACATCCTACACTCCAAGTCGCCACAAGAGGAGTTATGAGGAAGATGAAGATATGGAGCTGCATCCATCTAAACAGAAAGAGCAGCATATGGGTAACATTTGATATATTGATAACTGGTCATTTCATTACCATTATGAGCTATTTATGTATCGGAGTGAGTCAATAGTGTTATCCCAGTCTTGATCATTATGCTGGTTGAACTGTGAATGGAAACAAATGGGAAAACCAGCAGTTTAACTTGTAAATTAGTGCAGGATAAATGTTGCATATGTAACATACAGTTTGTTTTCTACTGCTTTTCAAAATGCTCGTATTTTTTGGTTGCTGTAGTAGTACTGTAGCTGCTGTGTGAATGGCTCCAGGCACTGAACTTAATTTCCAGCTCTGTCACAAACTTCCTCTGTGACCTTCAGAAAGTCACCTCATCTCAGTCTCTATTCCCTATCCATAGAAAGGGGGTAAAACACACAATGGAATTGTCAATTTAAATTATAAACTCTTTGGGGATAGGGATTGTCTCTTATTACATGTAGCACTTAGCAAAATGGGGCCTAAATATCGGTTGGGTCTGCTTTACTACGAACAACACTTTAGGTCTCAAGAACTATCCCACCTTGCCTCTCTCTCTTCAGTGACAGCCTATCCCTCACCCCACCTTTAAAAGGAATATAATTGACTTGCATTACCTGGAACTGTCTTTTGCCCTCCAAGGTTGGAAGGGAAAATGAGGAATACCAGGCATTTGTAGTCCTCTGAAAAAAGAGTTAAAATCCTTTGATTTTTCTGAAAGGGTTGTATTTCCAAACTGGCAATGTGATGCTTAAAGGAAGATTGAGTCAAGACAAACCATCTTGGCTATATTTAGGTCTCCAAGATCAACAGATTTTCATGCCTAAAATCCTACATATTCATCATGGTGTTAATTTTGGCAGTAGATATACAAATCTTTTATTTCTGTGAGGGACAATAAAGTAATAGTTGGTAGAAACTACTGCTTTGTTGTTCTTCCAAGATCCCTTTTTAATTCAGCATGCTTCTGTATTACTTTCTGAAGGAAGGAAAATTGTTTGGATTTGCTGTTATGCTTAAGTAAGCTGTAGAAGGCTGTCATTCGTTTATGTTGCAGGGAATATAGATGATATCCATGGGTGTGGCGAGCCAAAGCGATTAGAAACTGAAGCTTCTGCAGGACATCAGCTAATCTCCCCAAACTGCTCCCCTCCACTTGATCTAAACTTTCCACTGCCGGGAGAGAAGGGTCCGGCATGTCTTGTAAAGGTAACCAGACTATGAAGATGATGACCAAAGTATGAGGGGATAGATTTGGGTGGGAGAGAGAATCCTGAACCTGGAGCAGTTACAGTAAAACCTATATTATCTTGAATGTGTCCTCAAATAACAGCTGTCCTGTTTTCCTCTTCACTGCCCATGGGGGGTATTAGAATTGCTAACATCAGTGCTAGTAGGTGTTAAAGCATATATATATTCATAGCTGCACTTGGCAAAAAGGGTTCTGTCAGTTCAAGATACCCAAGTGTAAGGATGATGTTGACTCATGGACTCTTGAGTAAGTTTAAGATGTGGTCTTCTAGCGGAAAAAGGTGTGATGAAGCAAGAGGGAAACAATGCAATGTTTGTTTTCACTTCATATTTGAAATAGTTTCCTGTTGATTAATACCTAATGCTGACTAGAAAACTGAAAGCAAGTAAAACTCATCTATTTTGTTTCTGTATTTAATATCCTATTCTTCAGCAATCTGATTCTGCATTTAGAATTTCATCCTTTAATGAACAAGTGTAGAATATGGTTGTTTACCACTTTGGCAGAAGAAGGCAGATAACGTAAATCCTACAAAAGTAGCTAGTAATTTTTCCAATCTCAGCGTCTTAAAATTTTATTTGGACAGGCTCCCGGCACAGAATCTCTTTAATCTGCAGTTGTCTACTGAGATTTCTGCTCTTGTCTGATGAATGACAATCCATGCTGTGCTTGTTCTTGCAGTACATCATTCTGTTCTGTCTGTCTCCCTTTTATTATGCTATCTCTGTGGCAGGTCTATGAGAGATGGGATAGTTTCAAAGTCAATGATACTCTTGAAGTGTATGGCATTTTGTCTGTGGATCCAGTGCTCAGCATAGTGAACAATGAAGAGAGGTAAGGCTTATGCTGTGATTCTGATCTGCAGGGATTTATGAAGTTAAAAAGCAAAATGTGCTTGAATGGTTGTGCCCTAAAAATTAAGAAAGTGTCTAACCATTTGTCTGAGCATTATTCTAAAAATGCTTTTTGCCTAAATCAAAGGTAATGCTTGTGAAAGGTACTGGATTGACAGCCTTGGCAATTGAATTTCTTTGTCCACAGAACAGGTACCGCATGAGCAATGGCTGTACATATTTCCCAGACTACCCCAGTATCAAACAGAGGTATCAAGCGTTAGTACTGGAACAAATTTATAAAGAGGACAGGACCAAGAGATTTGAAGGAACTTCAGAATGATGTGTGGGAGTTAATGACACATTACAATTAGCTTCTGTAACAAAGAACAGCAAATGTACCTTTTTTTTTCCTTCTCCCCCTAAGTGCTGGATAATTCTTGGAATTAGACTAGAGAAACTTACTTCAGGACCAGATAAATAGACTACCTATACAAGTATAGCCAAAAGAAAGATGGTCCTATAGACAGGCAGTGAAAATGATTGGTGGCATGGAAAGTCTTCCATATGAGAATATGAAATAATTAGGACTGTTGACTTTACAGAGGAAATAAATAGGGGCATGAGAGATGTATAGAAAATACTGAATGGTGTAAAGAAGTGGTATCAGATGTTCTTATTTACCCTCTCAGAAAACAAGAACAAGGGAACCTCCAATTAAATTAAAACAGGTTCAAAACTGATAAAGGAAAATACTTTCTTTTAATGTAATGCACCATTAATCTGTACATATCACTGCCACAGATTAGATAGGTAGAGAGACCAAGAGGCTAGTCAAATCTAAAAAATTGATTAGATCTCTATATAAAAAATAACATTTTTTTTTAAATAGAAGGTATATAAAGCCTGGTATTATGGTGCAAGCCAACCACTAACTGATGAGATTTAGGGGAAAACTTCCCTAAAGGGCATGTTGTTTTATGATTGTCCACTTGGGTTCCTATTGCCTTTCTTTGAATTATACTGTGTTAGCCAATTTTGGAGATGAGATTTATTTTTTTTCCTGGAGGAATTCTGTGCCAAAAAAATTAAAATTCTGTGCACAATGTTGTAAAATTTTGGAGAATTTTATATATATTATTTGTCAAAATAACACAATATAATTATACCCTTTTCAATTATTTTGATGATTTATTTCATAATACCTGTCAGTAAGCATGTCTGTAACAATACAGATAACACACAAGGTTCAGGAAATCTTTTTTGACAAATAGATTCCGTACTAAGCATATTAATACAGAAATTTGAGTAATAAGTAATTTAAACGACAATACTGAAACGAATTTCTGCACCCCTCAGAAGCAGCCCAAAAGTTTGGGAGAGTCTGAGGTAATGGAGGAGCTGAGGGAGAAAGAAGTAATTGCTGGAAAGGATCCTGGGAGTGAACCTTGAGGGTTGTTGGATGTGGATGGGAGAAGCATGGAACAGTTTGTTGGGTTTTTTTGTGGGGGAGGAAAAGCTGGGGAGGGATTGTTAAGGATTTGGGGAACCTCCCCCTTATCAACTCTGGCTGATCCTTAGCCCCTCCCATTCATTCAAGCACATGTACCCCCGTGATTCCCTTCACTCTCACTTCCCATTCAGCCAGGCATATCTGCATATGTCCCTATGTTGCGCTGTTACTATGTGGCCCTGCATCTCCCCTCCTCCCCCACTCTCCATTCAGCCAGGCATAGTGCCCCATCCCCATGTGTCCTGCACCCCCACCTCCCACTCCCATTCAACCCCTGGTTCAATGTTGTCATGCAACTAGTTCCTGTGCTTCCGCCCCAGTCTGTCCCTCCTTTAGCCCTTCTAAACCCCAGTCTGTGACACCCCCCCCTCCCCCGCAGCCCCATGTACCCCGCTCTGTCCATCCTCTCCCCCGATCATATCCTATGCTTTCTCACCTGGCCACGAAGCAGGGTGCTGTGAGGAAGGCATCCTCTTTCCCCCTCCCTCTCTATGGCTGCTGCTCTTCTGGTGCCACATAAGCCCCTGGTGTAATTGCAGCTTCCCTTCATCTCCCCATCGGAATCAATTATTTGGCCGGAGGAGGTGGGGGGGCGGGGGGAATCTCTGGGGAACATTAATTCTGTGCTTGCGCAGCGCACAGAATTGCCCAAGGATTAGATATTGGAGTGCATGGAACACAGGCTTCATCCAGTATGTCAGTTCATGTAGTATTGATGCAAGTGTTCAGAATCTTGATCCTTTGAAAATTTTCTTTTTGGTATGTTACAGCCTTGATCTGAATCCTTGTGTAGAGCCAGACAAGCTTGTAAAGGTAACCCAGCAAAGCTAGCTGGTTTTGCTTATAATCTGCCCAACAGTAGGCTGGGCCAAAGTGGTGGCTCAGTATGCCTAATCAAATGTATTTGACTGACAGTCATATTACATATAGAGAAAATGATGGAATTCAGCAAGGATTTTGAACTTTAAAGTTGTTGCATGAAGTAGAAAGAGAAAAGGATGGTTACAGTCCTTTTAATGAAGAACAGATATTGCCCTAAAGAAGGAGGAGAGGCTTAGAAGATTAGTAGGACCCCACCAAATTCATGGCTGTGAAAAACATGTCGAGGACCGTGAAATCAGACCACTTCTGTTAAATCTAGCTATTGGAGGGGTGGGGAAGAGTCAGGGTTGGGGCTGCCTCTACTGTTCAGGGGGCTTCAGCTGCTAGTCTGCTGGACTAGGGAGGGACTTGACTTCCTCTTCTCCTACACAGCTGCTCTCGGGGGAAGGGAGGGGGGCGCCAGGGAGAGATCAGACCCACCTCCAGGTACCTCCCCAGGCTGCAGGAAGCTCTGTGGCTGTGCCACCTTCAGAGTCCAGCTCTGAAGGCAGTGCAGAAGTCAGGGTGGCAATTCTGTGACCCTTCCCCCCCTTCCCCCACAGCTTTGTGACCCCCTACAACCCTCTCTTGTGTCGGGACCCCCACGGTTGCAAGACCATCTGAAAATGTTAAATTGACCAATTTTAAAACCCTCTAGCCATGAAATTGATCATATAGACTGTGAATTTGGTAGGGTTCTAAAGATTAATAATAGATTATAGAGCCTTTCACTTCTGTCTCTGGTGCAAATCCAGTCCAAGTCAGTAGTGACTGAAGTTTGTTGCCATCTAATGTCTGTCTCTTTGTTCCAGTGTCCATGTCAAAATAAAAAAACTAAAATAAAAAACCTGGGGCTACTTTTGGAAGGCCTCTGAGATTGAGAAGTGAATAGTCATGAGGTCTGACCTGTTTTCTCACCTTAAAGGGTCGTTTCTCCAAGTTAGGGTCCAGGCACACTAATGGAAATTTTTGACTGCATCTGCACTACATGTTCTGTGGCTATATAGAAATTTTAAGTTTCCAAGACTGATAATCTGGCAACCTTCTGGAACTCTGTATCCACACAGGATAGACTTGACTTTACAAAGTTGCTTTATTTTCTCAACTGTTACAATGTCCACATTGAGTATCTGCTGACCAGAAACCTGTTACCGCAGAGAATACTTAACATCCCTCATTTAAATGGTGGAATGATTTAGGGATTTGCTTCCTTTACCAAATTAAAGCCTGTATACTCCAAATATTTTCAGAAACATAGACGACAGCCTATATTGTGTAAATCTAATTTAGTAGTTTTATATTGTCAGTGTACAGGATTTTCATGTATTTTGTATTTATAGTCTTTTTATAAATACCTAAAATCTTTCAATTAAGCTTTTATAATTAAAATTAATAAATTGTATTAGTTTAAATGTAGTCTTAAGTAAACTGAAGCCGGGAAGGGATGTCGCTTGTGTTTCTGTGTAACATTATTGGAATAGATTCCAGATTCATTTTGACAACAGCAGGGGAATTTGCATAGAATATCTTTAAGCTCAGTTTAATTATGACATTTACTAGGGAGAACGCATCACCACTCAATCCTATGGAGTGCATGGACACAGTAGAAGAACAGAGAGTACACAGTCCTCCTGCCTCATTAGTCCCCAGAATCCATGTGATTTTGGCACAGAAATTACAGCACATTAATCCATTATTGCCCGCCTGCCTTAATGAAGAGGAGAGTAAAAGCTGTAAGTATCTGAACTGCTGAATGGAACCTTACATTATCACAGATTAGTTCACTCAGGACTGCATTGTACTTCTCATTACTGTAAACAAGTAATTGTTGGCAGGAAAATGGAGCAATGGTAGAGACTGTTTAAAGCAGACTCAGAAGGGATTGGGAGCCGCATTACTTTATACTCAGCTGCCTCAGACATAAGTGTTTTAGGAAGAGTTACTTCTGAAGTAGTCATGATTAGAGACTTCATTCTGTAAGTCTCAAAACCCAATCTACTATTGTACAAATTGTGAGATTTATTCATTTTCAAATGAGGAATCATTTTATTTTTGAACATTTTAGTTTTATTAAAGCTTAGCTAAGCAGGTAAATCTGAAGTATGTATCCACAAGATTACCTTGTGGATATGAAATGAATGTCTGTACTATCAAGGAGCTTAAAGGGAGATAAGTTTAAAAAAAAATTATGCAACTAGTTGCCCATTGATTGTTTTTAAACATTCACCACAAACTGTGGCACATGCTTCTGTTTTTCTCTTGTTGGTATTTTTCCTCTCCATCTGTATGTGTCTCCTGGACTCTATCTGTGAACTTCCACAGCTTCTAAAATGACTGTCAAGTGGAGTTCTGTATAGATATTGTTTGACTCACCTTAAACCTTTAGGAAGTTGTAGAAGGCAGTTGGTTTTGGAACCAAATGTATAATACCATTTTCAATTAAAAATCTGAAGGGGTTTCCAAGGGAATGTTGAGCAGATCATACTATTCCCAAGTCAGCAGTTATTCAACAAATGGATGAGTGGGTTTTTAATTCCTACTCATATTGACATTTTAATTTTTAAAAATCCTACTTTTGTTATGCAGCCGCTATGTTGCATCCATCAGAGATGGAGGGCAGCTTCTTAACCGTCATTAATAATCAAACTCTTGCTTGTTTCCCAATAATGTTTGAGAGTAAACTGGCATTTCTAACCAGAGCTAATTTTTTTTAGGCCTTGTTTTATGAACTATATTTTCTTCTACATAGACCACTTTTCTATTTGATCATTAAAAATCTTGACATTCCATGAAATTAACATGCAAAATAAGTTACTTAAATATTTATATAAAGGTGGCGATTAACATTATTGAACATAATTGAACATTAAATGTTATATCAGAAAAACAGTTTGGGGGTTAGAGCAAAGAAGCAGTGGGGAGCTAAATTGGATCATCCTTTGACTTACCACATTTCAGTTTTTGTTTGACAGAATATAGCTCCTGTTCTTATTTTCATTATCTTCTTGTCCAGGAGTCTGTGGCAGGGATTGGAGGAGGGTTTTCTTTATGATCCTATTGAAATAGTTGCACTGAACTTGTGAACTGGGCTGGAAAAAAAATGCATAATTCTGCAAGACGCACTTACTAAAATGAGTATGTGAATGTAGCAGCAGCATAGATCTATGAATCAATTTGCTGAGTGAGTAACTGCTGATTCAGACAGTATGATCTGCTCAGCATCTCTTGGAAACGCTTTCATATTTTTAACTGAAGCCTTCCACAGCTTTCAGAGTGTTTAAGATGTGTCATGTATGTCTATATAGAACTCCACTTGGTAGTAATTTTGAAGAGCTGTGGAAACTCTCCGATGGCAGAGTTCAAGGAATAAACAATGCATACAGATGGGAGCCCAAAAAACAAACAGAATACACACACAGTAGAGCCCATAGATATATGAATCTATGTTGTTGCTACATTCACTTACTAATTTTGGTAAGTGTCTTGAGATTTGTCTATTGTTTTTTTTCCAGCCCAGTTTACTTGTGGGAAAGCTGCAGAAATAATTTGCCGTTTGTTGAAGGTGGCAAGCGTTATTTTGTTTTGAGTCATTCTGATGGAATTAAAAAAAAAAAAAGTCATGAAAGCTTATAGACTCATTGTTTAAAACCAAAAAATGAGAGTTGAGGAGTCAACTGGTCCAGGAGCCTGGCAGCCTTGAGGGTTCTCAGGGTCTAGGCTCTGTGGCAGGGAGCCTGGCAGCCCAGGCTTGAGCAGGCTTCTTAGGGTCTAGGCTCCTAGCTCTGCAGCAGAGAACCTGCAAGCCCTCAGAGCATCCAGATGGGTCCAGGGAATCAGCTGCCCTGAGACAGAGAGCCCAGGAACCAGCTAGCCTGGGATTCTGGAAGCCCTGGAGTCCCCTATCCTGGGTCATTCAGCATGGCAAAGCAGGCAGCATAATTGCCTTGGAGCCGCAGACCCTGGAAGTCCTGGGTTTCTGACTCTAAGGAAATCAGCATATTGGGGGGAATCAGTACATTCCCCAGTCCTGGAAGTTTAGCTGCTGGTGGCTAAAATTGACAGTCCTGTCAGTTTTACCTATGAAATTTACCAGACTTGTCAGTTTTTTGGCTGCTGCCAGATCCTGAGGAGCATATGGTGAACAATTTCCCTGGTCATTCTATAACAGATTTAAAAGTCACTATTCTTGAACAAAAAAACTTCAGAAACAGACTTCAAAGAGAAACAGCAGAACTAAAATTCATTTGCAAATTTAACACCATTAATCTGGGCTTGAATAGAGAGTGGGAGTGGCTGGCTCATTACAGAAGCAGCTTTGCCTCTCCTGGAATTGACAACTCCTCATCTATTATTGGGAGTGGACTACATCCACCCTGATAGAATTGGCCCTGTCAGCCCTGGTTCTCCACTTGTGAGGTAACTCCCCTCTCTTCATGTGTCAGTATATAATACCTGCATTTGTAACTTTCACTCCATGCATCTGAAAAAGTGAGGTTTTTTTACCCATGAAAGCTTATGCCCAAATAAATCTGTTAGTTTTTAAGGTGCTACCGGACTCCTTGTTGTTTTTGTGGATACAGACTAACACGGCTACCCGCTGATCCTTGACAAACTCCAAATGTTCATGTGGTGTCAAAAGGAAAACTATGGAATTTGTATTCTGGGTAAATTTCAGAACAGCTGCCTTTGGGTTTTTTGGAATGAAACCAAATATTGAAATTTCCACACAATATGGAAATTCTGAGTTGTGACCAGCTCTGCTTATGGCCAACCCTGGTATGCCTGTGAGTTGCTTTCTTGGCGGGCAGACTTTGGAGATCTATTGCAAAGCTGCTTAATTTGGTCTTTTGGGAGAGTCTTTACAGTTTTGTCTCCCCTTAAATCCTGATCCTGAAAGGACTGCCATCTCCAGTCCTGAGAGGCTGGGTACACCACGTTTGGCTGGAGTGAAGGCATAGGGAAGGGAAATGGGAATGAACCACATCCTTGAAGTAGTGAAGTGAAAGGAGAATTTTGTGTTCCCAATCTTGCTGAGGGGCTATACTTGGATACACTGGTGCTTGCTGCAAAAATTCTAAGAAGCAGAAATATTAAAATTTTCCATTGACTGGTATATTTGGTAACACTTTAAAACATAGCTTTGGCCTCTGCATTGAGAGGATTGTGGATTGGTAAATGATTACTTATCTCCCTTTGTTTTTGAGTATTCTTTAATGTTTAAAATCGCCTTTGATTCCTTATTTGTTGAAAATAGCTTGTTGCATATTGGTAAGTATAGTAAACCCAGGAGTGTAAATGCTGCCAGAGGAGATTAGACGGCATTCAAGCCAAACTCTGTTTGTATCAGTGTGAGATAAACCTTGATAAAATAAAAATAATTTTCTCTGAATGTGAGAATTTATATGCTCCTGTAATTCCCAAGGAGCAAGGAGATAATATACCACTTCCTCTCAACTCACTTTTGTCATAACTGTTATGAGCTTTAGGTACCTTTTAAATACTTCAGATGGAAAATAACAGTCAGACATTTTGGTTGTGATGCAGGAATACACTATAATAATTCAGAATTAGTCTATTGTAATTGGGCACATGTAAAAGAGGCTGACAGTGTCAGGTGGAACTTCTATATACATTACCTCTCAGGTTGTATAATATAGCTTAGGATCTTCTAAATAAAATGTTCAAAATAAAATCAAGTAATGGCATTCAGTTATTAAAATGTGTGTGAGGGGACAGAGAGGCATGCCATAGACATCTGTGTAATAAGTGAGGCAATAGTTTAGCTCTTCATATCCCTGATATGACTGTTTCTATTGCAAGCAAGGATAACCGAGATCATTAATGTCTCATTTATTGTTATCCAAATGACAAAAGACTTGAGCCAAGACTTTCAAAACACAGGAGTCTAAAAGTCAATGCTGTGTCAAAAGCCGTTTACTTGGCTCTACAGATAGTCGGTCATCTTGTTTAGGAACCTTATTTCAGATTTCAGCTTTTGAAAATTTTGGCCCAAACTTGTAAATTGTGCATATAGCTGGTATCTGTAACTATACTATTGCCTTCCTACTTCCCCCTCCCCTTATTCAGGTAAAGTTAGATTGTTAGCTATTTGGGGCAGGAGCTGTCTTAGCACTGTATAACACCAAGCACACTGAGCTCTGCTCTGATGGAGGCCTCAGGGCACCACTCTAAGACGAAACAATTAAGTTGCATGAAGTTATGATCACCAGAGTTCAGGAATGGTGTGGCAAAAAGCAGGATACAAAAAAGCACAACAATGGAGCATAAAACAACATAGTGTGAAAGACTGAACTGAATTTGCATAGTCTAGGAAAGAAGACCTATTTGGGTAAGATCACTCTAATTAGATACACTAAGGCCTGGTCTACACTAGGGGGGATCGATCTAAGATACATCAACTTCAGCTACGCTATTCTCGTAGCTGAAGTTACGTATCTTAGATCGACTTAGAATCACTTACTTTGTGTCCTCGCAGTACAGGATCGATGGTTGCCGCTCCCCTGTCGACTTTGCTTCCGCCTCTTGCTGAGCTGGAGTTGCTGAACTCCAGTTGATGGGAGACTGATTGGGGGTCGATTTATCGCGTCTACACTACACACAATAAATTGATCCCCAATAGATCGTTCACTACCCACCGAACCGGCAGATAGTGTAGATGTACCCTAAGTCTAAATAGAGGGCATTTATTCTATCTCAAATCTGCAGAGCAAGGAATAGTGTCCTGAATCTAAAAAAGGTAGGAAAAGTCTAGGTAAATGAGGAAACTTCACTCACAGAGTAAAGTGCTGTTCTTTTCCACTCACCATTCCCAATGTGTGATATTGCAACATAAGGTAAGCCTCATTTGAAGAGGAGAGGGAACAGATGTGGGGTATTTCTGACACTTGTTGTCTTTGTCAGTTGTGTCTAGTTTTATGATGGAACTTTCACCACTTAGAGCAGAACTGCTTGGATTCCTCACTCATGCACTCGTAGGAGACAGCTTGGCTGCTGAGTACCTTATATTGCATCTCATCTCCACAGTGTAAGTACGTAGATGCCTGCTGAGAACACTTAATGTATTTGTTTTAAAAAATATTATCTGCTTATTTTTGCCAGTCTATCAGAGTCCATGAATAACTTTTCATGGTATAAGTATTTATATTCCAGTAGTGCCCAGGGAGGCTCCAACTGAGGGGCCCCATTCTATTAGGCATAAATGCAGAGATTATTGTCCACTGTCCAAATAGATTTTAAAGAAGGCTAATTTCAAAGCTTAGTATTTTCAAAGCTTAGTATTTTCCTAGCATTTGAGTTGACAAAGTCCCTCCCACTTCTGTTTCTCTCCACCTCTTTTTTTCAATTCTGTCCTTCGATTAGACTAAAATCTTCAAGTGATATATATGAAAGCAATGCAGACCTCATGTTTCCTATCTAATCTCTTCTCTGTGTGAGCAGGACACGCTATTCCTACATTCCCATTAATAATTTAGAGCGGTGGTTCTCAACCTGTTTACCACTGTGGGCCGCATATGCAGCTATGTGTGTTATGTGGGCCACATCCATACAATATATATACTACCTGTACATCTATTTTTTTTTAAAAAAAAAAAAGGTTTAAGATTTGTTATGACGGCAATACCATTCAAATTGATATAGTATCTTTCATTTCAACACTGGCAAATGTCTACCAAGAGCATTTTAAATTAGCAAAATAAGTCGAAACATTAACTGTTAAAATTAATTAATTTACTGTAAGGTAGGCATGGCATATTGCCACCCTCATTTCCATGCTGCTGTGAACCCTGTCTGCAAAGATGGGTAGCCCTGCCTGGTTTGGAGTGCCTCCTGAGCCAGGGACTGTCTCCCATTCACACAGTCCCTTCTCGTACTGTGCCCCCCTCCCCCCAAACAAGGGAATGCCGCCCATCACCTAACCACCTTGGGACTGTCCCCCCAGCATCCATAACCCCCCCCCCACACACACAACGCTGGACTGGCCCTATCCAGGGAAGAAGGACCCACACAGGGACTGCTCCCCATGCTCCCAGTCCCCCCTCCAGCGACTGCACCCAGTCCCCCTACCTAGATTCTATCTCCCATACACTGGCAGCATCCCCCTCCTAGAGTTGCCAGGTGTCCGGTTTTTAACCGGAAAGTCTGGCTGAAAAGGAAACCTGGCAGTGTCTGGTCAGCACTGCTGACTGGACACTAAAAATCCAACTACCAGCCTCAACCACCAGGGAGCAGGAAGAGCAGCAGCTGCTGTTACACCCTACAGCAGTGATTCTCAACCTATTTACCACTGTGGGCTGCATATGCAGCTCTCTGTGTTAAGTGGGTCGCATCGATGCAATATACAATCTGTATGGCCCTGAGGATTTCATATGGGCAGCAGCTGTGTGCTGACTAGGCCACAAGCAGCCCATGGGCTGCAGGTTGAGAACCATTGGCCTAGAGGAACTGCTCTCTGCTCAGCTGCTGACTCCTTATGGAGAGAACTGGCTGGCTCTGGGACCTGGCTCCAGACTCTCCAGTGAAGAAGTAGGTGGTGGGGGGGAGAGTGGGAATCTTGTCTGTACCCTCTACCCCACTGTGCTCCAATTTCCCCCAGCCCCTTGTTCCGGGGACCAGTCACCCCCCTCAACCCTGTCATGCTTCAATTGCCCCTGTCCCTTCACTCTATGGACCAACCCTTCCCGCCCCCACCCCCCGCTTCCCTCGTGTGTCCAGATTTGGGCAGGCAGGCTCTGCATCAGCTTCTCCCAGCCTGGTTCTACAGGTGGCAAGTGAGTCCTGGGGCAGGGAATGAGTGATGGGTTGTAGGGAGAAAAGCAGGCAGTGCCTGGAGAAGAGGTGGAGCTGGTGGCAGGGCCTCTGGGAAGGGGCAGTGCAGAGGTGTCCTGTTTTCAGCAATTAGAAAGTTGGCAAACCTCCCTGTGCCCCAGGCCCCTGCACCTCCCTCCCTGCAGCCCTAGCCCCCTGCACTCTCCTCCCCATGCCCACTGGTCTCCTACTTCGGCAGCACTAGCTCAGCCATTCAGCCTGCCCTGTCCACCTGCCTCTGTGGCCCTAATGCCAGGGATCCTGCTGCAGCTGGTGTCACTGGACCCACGGTTCTGCAGGGTGGGGAAGCACTGAGCACCCTAGTCTCCTGCTGATGTTGCAGGGCCCAATCCTGCTTGCGGGGGGTGGGGGGGCTGGTGTCACTGGGCCTAATCCTGCACCACCCCATTTTTGTGCAAACACACCCATCCGTTGACTCTGTGCCCAGCACAGGTACCCCACCCGCCTTGCCCTAGTTACGGCACTAGGGATGTCAGAGGTCTGTGCTGATTGGGCTGCAAGTGGCCCATGGGTTGAGAACCGTTACTTTAGAGAATGACTGACATTTTTGTTCTCTGATTTATTCTTGTTCATCAAAAAGTTATCTACATTTTCAAAAACCGCTAGTGATCTTAATTGCCCAATTTAAGATGCCTTAAAAAAAGAACCTGAACACCAACTCTCTAAAAGTCAGACTCCTTAAGGTATGTCCAGTTGAACACCCAAAATCATGAGTCACCCTGGAAAATGTGAACCTCTATACATACACCTGAGAGAAAAAGCAGTTTGCATGTAGCTGTCAGGTATGTTGCACTGAACAGCCAACAGTGTTGCGGGTGTGATACCTGGCCAATTTTTAAATAGCTTATTTGAAGATCAGGAATTTCACCCTAGTACCCAGCATATGGGAAATGTGAATATATGGTAGGCCTAGTAAACTTCATAATAGCACAAAGAATGCTTGTGTAAATCGGACATTTTATGGTCTAAGTGGAAATCTGTTTTCATCATTATTCTAGTGACTCTTTACCATTCATAGAATCATAGAACATCAGGCTCAAAGCAGGCCCAATTCCCAACTAAATCATCCCAGCCAGGGCTTTGTCAAGCCTGACCTTAAAAACTGCTAAGGAAGGAGATTCTACCACCTCCCTAGGTAACCCATTCCAGTGCTTTATCACCCTCCTAGTGAAAAAGTTTTTCCTAATATCCAACCTAAACACTCCCACAGTGCACTTGAGACCTACTCCTTGTTCTGTCATTGCTACACTGAGAACAGTCAAGATCCATCCTCTTGAAACTCCCTTTCAGGTAGCTGAAAGCAGCTATCAAATCCCTCCTCATTCTTCTCTTATTCATAGACCTGAGACTGGAGGGACTTCGAGAGGTCATCGGTATCCAGTCCCCTGCCTCATGGCAGACCAATACTGTCTAGACCATCCTGATACACATTTATCTAACCTAATCTTAAATATCTCCAGAGATGGAGATTCACACCTCCCTAGGCATTTATTCCAGTGTTTAACTACCCTGACAGTTAGGAACTTTTCCTAATGTCAACCTAAATCTCCCTTGCTGCAGTTTAAGCCATTGCTTCTTTTCTAACTATTAGAGGCTAAGTGAACAAGTTTTCTGCCTCCTCCTGATGACACCCTTTTAGATACCTGAAACTGCTATCATGTCCCCTCTGTCTTCTCTTTTCCAACTAACAAACCCAATTCTTTCAGCCTTCCTTCATAGGTCATGTTCAACTTTAATCATTCTTGTTGCTCTTCCTGGACCCTCTCCAATTTTCACATCTTTCTTGAAATTGTGGGCCAGAACGGACACAATATTCCAGTTGAGGCTAAGCAGCGCAGAGTAGAGCGGAAGTGACTTCTCGTGTCTTGTTTACACACACTGTTAACGGATCCAGAATCACGTTTGTTTTTTTTGCAACGTATCACACTGTTGATATTTAGCTTGTGGTCCACTATGACCCTAGATCTCTTCTGCCATACTCCTTCCTACCACGTCTCTTCCCATTCTGTAGTTGTGAAACTGATTGTTCCTTCCTAAGTGGAGCACTTTGCATTGTCTTTATTGAACTTCATCCGGTTTACCTCAGACCATTCTCAATTGTCCAGATCATTTGAATTTTGACCCTGTCCTCCAAAGCAGTTGCAGTCCTCCCAGTTTGTTGTCGTCCACAAATTATTAGCGTCTTTCTATGCACATCTAAGTTGTTGATGAGATATTGAACAGAGCTGGTCCAAAACGACCCCTGCGGAACCCCACTTGTTATACCTTTCCAGCAGGATTGGGAGCCACTTAATAACTACTCTCTGAGTAGGTTATCCAGCCAGTTATGCACCCCCTTATAGTAGCCCCATCTAATTGTATTTGCCTAGTTTATCGATAGGATATCATGCGAGACATATCAAATGCCTTACTAAGTCCACCGCTTTCTCCCTTATCACAAGACTTGTATCCTATCAAAGAAAGCTATCAGATTGGTTTGACACGATTTTTTTACAATCCATTGCCTGGCTATTCCCTATCACCTTAACACCTTCCAAGTTTTTGCAGATGATTATCTTTAATTACTTGCTCCATATCTTCCTGGCACAGAAGTTTCAACTACTGGTCTGTAGTTTCTGGGTTGTTTTGTTTTCCCTTTTTATAGATGGGCACTATATTTTCCCTTTTCAGTCATTCTGAATCTCTCCTGTCTCCATGACTTCCAAAGATATAGCTAGAGGCTCAGATACCTCCTCTAACTCCTTGATATTCTAAGGATGCATTTGTCAGGCCCTGGTGACTTGCAGGCATCAATTTTTCAAGTTTTTTAACATGCTTTTCTTTTATTTTATCTTCTAACCTACCCCTTCCAAAGCATTCACTATGTTAGACATTCCTTCAGACATCTCAGGAAGACTGAACAAAGAAGTCATAGCATCTCTGCATTTCCAAGTTTCCTGTTACTGTTTCTCTCCTCACTGAGCAGTGCGCTACCCTTTCTTGTCTTCCTCTTGCTTTTAATGTACTGATAAAAGTCTCTTGTTTCCCTTTATTCCCTAGCTAGCTTGAGCTCATTTTTGGCCTTTGCCTTTCTAATCTGCCCCTGCATTCCTGGTTGTTCGCCTGTATTCATCCTTTGTAATCTGACCTAGTTTCCATTTTTATGACTCCTTTTATTTTGTAAGTCATACAAGATCTCGTGGTTAAGCCAAGGTGTCTTTTGCACACTTTCTATCTTTCACCATCGGTAAGAAAAGATAGACTAAACAATCCACGTTCCCTCAGCTCTCTTATAAGTCATGTGCTCCAGCCCCTAATATCATTTTTTTTTTTTTTTTTGCTCTCGCTGGACTTCTCCATTTCTTCACATCTTCTTGTAGTGTGGGGCCCAAATGGCACAGTATGGCAGATGAGGCCCTCACCAATCCAAACTGAGGAGAATGATCACGTTCTCAATCTGCTGAAAATGCTCCTCATTATACAGCCCAAAATGCTGTTAGCCTCTCTTGGCAACAAGGCACATGTTGACTCATACAGCTCTTGTCTGCTGTAACTCCTACGTCCTTTTCTGCAGGACTGTTGCCTAGCCACTCAGTCCCTAGTCTGTTGCAGTGCATGAGATTCTTCCGTCCTAAGTGCCAGACTCTGCACTTGTCCTTGTTGAACCTCATCAGATTTCTTTTACCCAATCCTTTAAATTGTCTAGGTCCCTTTGTAGCCTATCGCCAGCATATCTACCACTCCTCCCAGTTGTGTGCATCTGCAACTTGCTGAGGGAGCCACGCCATCCTCCAGATCACAAATGAAGATATTGAACAAACCGGCTCTAGACTGGCCCTTGGGCACTCCCGTTAATACCAGCTGCCAACTAGACATGGAGCCATTGATCACTACCATTGAACCAATGATTAGCCAGCTTTCTAGCCCCTTTATAGTCATTCATCCAGCCCATACTTCTTAACTTGCTGGCAAAGATACTTTGGGAATCTTATAAAAGCTTTGCTAGTCAAGGAATAACATGTCCAGTGCTTTCCCCTCATGCACAGAGCATTTTCTCATTATAAAGGCAATTGGTTATCAGCATGATTGCCTTTGTGAATCCCATGCTGATGTGTTCCTGATCACTTTCTTTTCCCTAAGTGCTTAAATTGATTATTTGAGGACCCTTCTGCGTATTTTTCGCAGGGACTGAGGTGAGGCTGACTGGCCTGCTGCAGTTCCCTGGTATCCTCCTCCTTCTCTTTTTTAAAGATGGGCACTACATTAGCCTTTTTCCAGTCATCTGGGACAACCCCCGATTGCCATGAGTTTTCAAAGATAATGGCCAATGGCTCAGCAATCACATCCGCCAACTCCTTTAGCACCATCAGATGCAGTGCATCTGGCTCCATGGACTTGTGCTTATCCAACTTTTCTAAATAGTTCTGAACCACTTCTTTCTCCACAGAGGGCTGGTCACCTCCACCCTCCCACTGTGCTGCCCAGGGCAGTAGTCTGGGGGCTGACCTTGTTCATGAAGACAGAGGCAAAAAAAGCATTGGGTATATTAGCTTTTTCCACGTCATCTGTCACTGGGTTGCCTCCCCCAGTGAGTAAAGGGCCCACACTTTCCTTGACCACCTTCTTGTTGCTAACATACCTGTAGAAACCCTTCTTGTTACTCTTAACATCCCTTGCTAGCTGCAACTCCAGGTGTGATTTAGCCTTTCTGATTTCACTTCTGCATGCCTGAGCAAAATTTTTATACTCCTCCCTGGTCATTTGTCCAGTTCCACTTCTTGTAAGCTTTTTTGTGTATAAGATCAGCAAGGATTTCACTGGTAAGCCAAGCTGGCTGCCTGTCATATTTACTATTATTTCTACACATCGGGGGTGGTTTGTTCCTTCAACCTCAATAAGGATTCTTTAAAATACAGCCAGTTTTCCTGGACTCCTTCCCCCTCATGTCATTCTTCCAGAGGATCCTGCCTATCAGCTCCCTGAGGGTGTCAAAGTCTGCTTTTCTGAAGTCCAGGGTCCGTATTTTGCTGCTCTCCTTTATTCCTTGTGTCCGGATCCTAAACTTGACCATCTCCTGGTCACTGCCTCCCAGGTTCCCGTCCACTTTTGCTTCCCCTACTAATTCTTCTCTGTTTGTGAGCAGCAGTCAAGAAGAGCTCTGCCCCTAGTTGGTTCTTCCAGCACTTGCACCAGGAAATTGTCCCCTACACTTTCCAAAAACTTCCTGGATTGTCTATGCACCGCTGTATTGCTCTCCCAGCAGATATCTGGGTGATTGAATTCCCCCATGACAACCAGGGCCCGTGATCCAGTAACTGCTGTTAATTGCCTGAAGAATGCCTCATCCACCTCATCACCCTGGTCTGATGATCTATACAGATTCCCACCACGACATCACCCTTGTTGCTCAGACTTCTAAACTTAATCCAGAGACTCAGGTTTTTCTGCAGTTTCATACTGGAGCTCTGAGCAGTCATACTGCTCTCTTACATACAATGTAACTCCCCCACCTTTTCTGTCCTGTCCGTCCTTCCTGAACAGTTTATATCCATCCATGACAGTACTCCAGTCATGTGGGTTATCCCATCAGGTCTCTGTTGTTACAACAACAACATAATTCCTTGACTGTGCCAGGACTTCCAGTTCTCCCTACTTGTTTCCCAGGCTTCTTGGATTTGTGTATAGGCACTTAAGATAACTCTCTGCTTGTCCAGCTTTCTCAGTATGAGGCAGGAGTCCTCCCTTCTTGCGCTCTCGTGCTTATGCTTCCTCTTGGTATCCCACTTCCCCACTTACCTCCAGGCTTTGGTCTCCTTCCCCCAGTGAACGTAGTTCAAAGGCCTCCTCACTAGCTTGCGAAGATGCTCTTCCCTCTCTTTGTTAGGTGGCACCCATTTCTGTCTAGCACTCCTTCTTGGAACACCTTCCCATGGTCAAAGAATCCAAAGCCTTCTCTCGGTCACCACCTGCATAGCCATTCGTTGACTTCCAGGATTCGATGGTCTCTAACTGGGCGTTTTCCTTCCACAGGGAGGATGGACAAGAACACCACTTGCACCTCAAACTCTTATATCGTTCTTCCCAGAGTCACGTAGTCTGCAGTGATCTGCTCAAGGTCATTCGTGGCAGTATAATTGTTGCCCACGTGGAGAAGCAGGAAGGGGTAGTGATCCGAGGACTTGATGAGTCTCGGCAGTCTCTCCGTCACATCGTGAATCCTAGCTCCTGGCAAGCAGCACACTTCTCCGTTTTCCTGATCAGGCAGCAGATAGATGACTCAGTCCCCGTTAGGAGGGAGTCTCCGACCACCACCACCTGCCTCCTTCTCTTGGGAATGGCGGTCATTGAACCACCATCTCTAGGACAGTGCATCTCACGCCTTCCAATCAGTGGAGTCTCTTTCTGCTCCCTTCCCTCAGATATATCATCTAGTCCACTCTCCGCATTAGCACCTGTAGAAAGAATATGAAAACGGTTGCTCACCTGTATCTGCATTGCTGGTACATGGACGCTCCTCTTTCTTTTTCTGGAGGTTACATGCTGCCAATTTTCTTCACCGTCCTTCTGTTGCCGCTGTGCAGCCTGCTCTGATTCCTCAGAATGTTGTGCCCATAGAAGCATACCCTGACATCCGTCCAGGAAATCTTCATTTTCTCTTATGCAATGCAGGGTTGACACTTGTTTCTCCAGACCTTGAACCTTCTCTTCCAATATGGAGACCAGCTTGCTCTTTGTACAGACAAAGTCGCTTCTGTCCTGTGGAAGAAAGACAAACATGACACATCCTGTGCCAGTCACAACAGCCGATTGCTCACCATCCATATTACCTTCCTTCTAAGAGCTTCCTCAGCTGTTGCAGTAACTACTCGGAGAAGCCTGCAAGATGAAAGCTTCAGTGGGTTCTGCCCAGGTGAACTTCCTCTGTTAGCCTCTCTGCTGTTCGCCGCTCAGCTGGTTCACAACTGGCTGGCTTTCTGTAACAATCAGGCCCACTCAAGGCCCACCTGGAACAAAGCACACCCAATTCACATTTTTCAAACAATCAAGCACCCGGTCAAACTGACAAATTGTCTCTGCAACAGACGCTCAGATACTCATCCACGCAGCCTCCTCAATGCACCCCTTTATGACGTTTTGTGGTCAAGCAGGCCTTCAGCCTCAGTTTTCCAGCCAGTCTTCTGATGGTCTGCCTAGTCTGCAGTGCCTTCTGAGTTGCAGAAATGACTACTACATCTGCTGGTTCTGCCTGTCATTTCCAATGAGCAGGACTCCTTTTTAAGCTCCTTAATCCCCTTTCTGCCTTGCTGGAAGAGTGTGTGCTCCATGACATTAGTCATAATTAGTCTAATTTCTCATGGTTCGACCACTGATCAAGTATTAAAGGTCATAGATAAGTTGATATGAGATTCATTTTTACATGTGCGAGCTACCATCTATGTATAGTGCTGTAGCACCCCATATGTTCTAATCCTGTGTAGACACACAGGAAGACAGTCACTGTCCCCAAGAAAGAAAACAAAGATGTGAGAAAAGGAATGACATATAAGCAAAGTGATGAAGGTTATGGTTCACGCACAGCTTGGGGCTCTTTTTATGGGTGTATTTTCATTATAGAAAGTTTTTCGGACTTACCAGAGGTGCAGTCCCTGTATCAAGTGTTCAGCTGATCGATCTTTTTTTTTTTCTTCTAGCTATGCGAGAAGAGATGTGCTTCCTCTGGGAAAATTCACAGTCAACTTGAGTGGCTGTCCAAGAAATAGTATCTTCACAGAGCACATATACCGCATTATCCAGCAGCTTGTTCCAGCAGTAAGAATGGCATTAATATGCTTTGATGGATTTATGATTGTGCAGTGATTTTGGCCGTAATGTTAACTGTATTTTTTAAACAAAAATTAAGTTCAGTTTGAGGCAGGTTCCTGGTTAAAGGATAGCCCAACAACTAAAATGATAGTGGAACTTTCATCCTAGAGAGAATCTAGATTTCTCCCTCCCCCCAGTGACCACAAATTCCTGAAGGGTATTCTGCAGAGAAAACACAGTAATTTGAACAGGGACATTATTGACTGGTAACTTGCAGTACTGCAGCACATTGTACTGATATTCCCATAGCTATATAAAACTATTTTAAAAAACTTAACTCATCATAAAATTGTTTTACCTTTAAAATCCTCTTTCCCTTTAAGAGCTTTGGAACTTGTGATTACATAAATCTACTGTGTATTTCATTTAATTGTCCTTATAATTTTGTACGTATTATGGAATTCTAAACTTAATGATCCTATTAAAGCAGAATACTTTTACCTAACAAGGCAGGTGGAGGAGTGAGGATTTGCCTACTTAGCTAATAATTTTCCTTGTTCTTGGCAGTCCTATCGTCTGCAGATGACCATAGAAAACATGAATTGCTCACGATTTATCCCACACAAGGACTACACAGCTAACCGCTTAGTCAGTGGAGTATTGCAACTGGCCAGTAACACTTCCCTTGTGATAGACGAGACCCTGCTTGAGCAAGGACAGCTGGATGCAACAGGTAGGCAATGCTTTGTGTTCCTGTTCTCCCTGTAAAACTTTGACCTAATACATTATAGTGGACTGAATTAGTACATTTCAAGACACAGGGATGTTATGTGCCAATAGTTAAACCTTTTAATTTTTTAAGCTATGTGGGGAAAAACCACTTTGTCCATCCGACGAAACAGCAGACAATCATTTCGCACCCTTTTTCCCTGGATTGCACTGGCAGACGCCATAGCATGGCAACCATGGAGCCCGTTTTGCCTTTTGTCACTGTCACCCTATGTGTACTGGTTGCTGCTAACAGAGGCAGTACTGCAGCGCTACACAGCAGCATTCGTTTGCCTTTGCAAGATAGCAAGAGACGGTTAACCAGGTCGTTCTGTGCCGTCTGCTGGCATTGGTAATTGGCGATGAGTATGACGGTTATCAGTCGTATCTGTACGTCTGCTGTCTCGTCATGGGTCGTGCCTGCTAGACCTTCGCTGAGGTCGGCTGGGGGCAAAGACCACAAAATGGGAATATGACACTCCATACCGGGTCATGTCCCTCCTTTATGTTGTTATCTAAAAATATGCAGGTCCACCTAGAATTGGGCAAGCATACTAGAGAAGCATGTATCAGAAGAACACAGGACACAACCGCTCCGTGTCAGAGCCACAGAAGATATTGAGCTGCTATGCCATTCAAGGGGTGTTCCCACAGAACCCCACCCATTGCTGTCCCGTCTCCCCAGCCCCTCCTGGCTACACCGTTGAGGGTCCCGCCAATGTGTGATGAAGTAATAAAGAAGCAGGAATAAGAAAACTGCTGAGCTTTTTAGTTGAGATAAAATGAGGAGGAGGCAGCCCAGCTGCTATGAATGTCCGAGAGACATTAACCGTGGGGTAGAGGAGCCCCACGACCGGCGCTATGATAGTCCGGCAGTACAGAATCTTTCTTTAGACTGAAGTTGGGGGCTGATGGAACTCAGCCTCATTGTTATGAATGAGTGAACGGTTCCGCATTCTTGTAACCATCTCCAGCAATAACACGGGAACATTCCTATTTATTACCCAGCGCGGCCCGGCTCGACCTCACTGAGCAGCCAGGAGCAACTTCCGGGCTGAAATGATCGAGGACGCTACCAGTCCTACGCAGCTGTCCGTCTAGCCACCGATGGAAGGGAGGGGAGGATGCCTGCTGGTTTCACGCCCCCGTACACTGCATGAGACAGTACCGTGACATTGAATAAAGTCAGACAACCGATTTTTTCCCAATTTTCTCACGGGCAGTGGAGGGGGAGTAAAATATGAAAATATAACCCTGAACCATCTGAGCATGTTTTGACCTTACAGGCAATGGGAAGCTCAGCCAGAATGCAAATCTTCTTCGGGACCGGTGGGATAGCTGGAGTTCCTATGTAGCATGTCCCCCTCCCTTCCTCCAGTAGCGCCATTTGATTCTTTGGCTTTCAATAATGCTGTACACAACAGCACTGTGCTGTCGGATCTGGTATCGTAGCCTGGAGATTTGTTTCAAAGCTGGCATGTCGTCTCTGTACGGAGCTCTGATAGAACAGATTTTCTCCGCCATACAGTGACTAGATCCAGTATCTCCCGTAGCGATCGATGCTGACTCTTTTTGGATTTGGAGACTCATCGCTAACCATTCGTCGCTGATCAGAGCTCCACGCTGGGCAAACAGGAAATGCAATTCAAAAGTTTGCAGGGCTTTTCCTGTCTACCTGGCCAGTGCATCCGAGTTCAGATGGCTTTCAAGAGTAGTCACAGTGGTGCACTGTGGGATACCGCCCAGAGGCCAATACCCTCGATTTGCGGCCACACTAACCCTAATTTGATATGGTAATACCGATTTCAGCACTACTCCTCTCGTCGGGGAGGAGTACAGAAACTGGTTTAAAGAGCTCTTTATATCGATATAAAGGGCCTCGTTGGGTGGACGGGTGCAGCATTAAATCGGTTTAATGCTGCTAAAATCGGTATAAACGTGTAGTGTAGACCAGACCTGTGTTGCTGTAATTAACTAAGGAATTGAGAGGGGAAGGAGTCCCAAAAGAAGGAAATTATACACAGCTTGCTAGCCTTTTTAAAGAGTAGTTAATAACTGTCTGCTGGACTGAAAGATACAAAGCATTTGGCACAAGTGTTGTTCAGGAGAAATCTGATTTTTATCAACTAGATTTCACTATTTCAACAAACTATCTTTATCTTTAAACTAGAAGTTTCAATTCCATTTTTTTTTACTTAATCTTTTCTGGTGGTGTGGGGTTTTTTTTTTGTATTTTGGAAGGAACTTGCTGTAATTTTTAAAATAAATGGGTTTGTTTGATTTTATTGACTCTAGCAGAAGTCTGAGATAACTAAAGATTTTGGTCAGTTCCTCTCTCCCATTTCATCTTTCTACTGTTCCTCATTTTAGTTGGCCAGCCTAATGCACCTTTTACACAGTGAGGCATTCTTCACTGCTTGGATTCCAAAAGTGATTTGTTCCCTTATCCCCAAATGTAAAGTGTCAGTGTATTGCCATTTTAAAAGTAATGTACACACAAACAGAGGAGTGCTGTAGAGAATCTGTCAAAAGCTGGTTTGTTTTTTAATTTAAATGTGTAGTGCTGGTTTGACAGCCCTGCAGAGTGAAGTTGTATTTAGAATTGGAGCAACAGGGTCAGCTACAGTGGAAGCTATCCCACATCGACAAATGGGCCAAGTACAAAAGAGTATTCCACTTTGGAGTGAGAGAATACTTCATGCTTGGCAAGTTGTGGTAGTGTGTTTTATGATGTGATATCAGTTCTCCAGGATCTGGTCCAAAATCACCAGCTATTTCATGTAGGCCCTTGGATCTGTGTTTTCACACTGAACTACTCATGGTATCTGAAGATCTTTACTATTCTGGTCACTATAGACCTTCAGGTGTAGAATCTAACCGTCGACGGAGTAAAAAGGCTCTTAAAGCTCATCACCAATCCCCTAACTTGTGTGGTCTTCCAGGACTTCCCAAGAGACAATAACACCATCATGCTAGGTTTCTCTAATTCTCTTTTTCATTTTAGAGAGTGGTTTGTAATAATAGATTAACATTTTTCCCATTTCATTTGGCAAAACATGGATTATTCTGTGGTTCCTAATGCAGTTTAAAAATAACATGATGACTTAGTTTGAGCAGCAGCAATATCAGAGATGCCTACTTACTTATAGCTTACTGCAGTTATACAGCCAGTTGTGGAGAACAAATTGTGGTTTATGAATGGCATGAAAAGGTCTGTTAAATTCTCTCACCAGCTCAGCTGTTTAGGGCCAGTGCAAGTGCACTATGATGCACATGATCAGCATTTGGATCCCGAAGCTTGCTGGGTTTCCTTGATGCTATGAAATGTCACTCCAGCAAACACTGCAGCCTCCTTCCATGCTAAAAGCTTCTTCTGTCTGGCTAATAACGATATTCATGAATGTTAGAAAGGAACTTATTCTATGTAAACCTGCTGGAGAGGGTAACCTCAGCATATGGCCTTTTGAAGCTAGGAAAAATGGGTGTCTCTCAGCCAGTTCAATTATTTCTATGCATTAAAAGTCCAGTATCTCACCTCTCCTTGGCTAGAAACTGGAGCTTTATGCCTTTGTTAGTGGTGCTAGATAAGCACTCCTGGTCTTGTATGATCCTGTGATATGACTTGAAAGATGTGTGAGGTTTATTTGGGGGGTGGGGGAACAAGTTGGTACAGAAAAGGTATGGTTCTGAAGCTTGTATATTTAAATTCCAAGGCCCTGATCCTGCACCCTTCAAGTCAATCCACTGGAGAGCTGAGCCAGCAGTGTCTATGGTCTCTAGACTTTATAGCCATAAGGATACCAAAAAGTCAGAACTTTTAAAGCACATTTCTAAAATATACAGAATGCACGCTGGTGCGGTTTGACTCAGACTTGTAGGTCAGAAGGGACCAATATGGTCATCTAGTCTGACCTCCTACACAACGCAGGCCACAGAACCCTACCCATCCACTTTTATAACAACCCCTAACCCATGACTGAGTTATTGAAGTCCTCAAAATTGTGGTTTGAAGACCTCAAGCTGCAGAGAATCCACCAGCAAGTGACCCATGCCCCCTCTGCATAGGAGGGAGGGGGAGGGAGGGGGGTGGGGGGAAAGGGGGGGGGGAGGAACGGCAAACTCCAGGGCCCGCCAAATCCGCCCTGGAGAAAATTCCCTCGACTCCTAAATGGCGATCAGCTAAACCGCCTAAGCATGTTGGGCAAGACTCCCAGCCAGACCAGGAAGAAATCTCTGCAGTAACTCAATCGCCCATCCATCAACATCCCCTCATAGAAACATTAAGCAAAATTTCTCTGATAATCCAAGATAATTGCCCCAATAAACTATCCCTCATATATCCCCCCATATACTTATCAGCTTAGTCGTAAAGCCAGATAAGTCTTGCCCCCCTACTTCCTAGAAGGCTGTTCCAAACTTCACTCCCTATATGTTAGAAACCTGTCGTTTAATTTCAAGCTAAACTTGCTAATATCCAGTTTGTACCCATGTCTTGTGCCTACAGAGTACTATTTCAATAATTCCAGTAGGTCATTATTCCTTCTCCGCTAAAGAATCTATCCTCAGCTGCTTGAGCGAGCCATGTTCTTAGCCTGCCAGGTCTGGTCTTCTTTAGTTCTACTCGTGCTTGTGCTCTCTTGTCTTTACATTCTGGGTTTTTCCCTAATATATTCTCGCGGCATCTCTTTCGCTCCTCCCTCCCAACGTTAATCCCGCTGACTATATTTATTTAGAAGCAAGCAGTATCCCCACCGGAGCCTTCTTTTGGCGTAGGCCTAAACAAGCCAAGCTCTTTGAGTCCTTTCAATTAAGGCAGGTTTTCATTCCTCGGGATCATCCAGTAGCCCTCTCTGAACCGTTTCCAGTTGAATTGCATCCTTCTTAAACATGGGAACGCGAATCGCACACAATACTTCCAGGTGGGCTCGACCAGCGCCTATATAACGGTTTACTAACCACTCTCTGTCCTTGCTGGAGAGTACCTGCTGACTGCATCTAAAACTTCAGGTCGCATTTGCTTTTTTATGGCGCCGATAGTACGCGCTCTGCGGGGATGATGAGTGCGGCTCGAGTAACATCTGCAGAGCCAATTATCGGCCAATGGTCCTTCTCCCCTCTGTGCTTCCACCACTGCCATGCGTCCCAATGTATATCTAAAATTTTTTTATTATCTTAGTACATCCTAAGTGCATGGACTTTGCACTTTTCGACTATTATATTTCATGCCTACCTATTGCTTACTCCAGTGTACAAGGTGTCCAGAGCTTCCTGTACTGTATCCCGGTCGCTTCTCCGTGTTAGCAACCCTCCATTTGTGATATCCCGCAACTTTATTAGCACATTCCCTGGCTCTTTGTGGCCAAGGTCAGAATAAAAAGGTTAAATAAGATGGTCCCAACACCGATCCTTGAGGGACTCAACTGTAAACTCCTTCCAGCTGAAGCTCACTCTTCAGTACGACCCGCTGGAGTCTCCCCTTTAACCAGTTCCTTATCCACCTTACACCTTTCATATTCATCCCCATCTTTTCCAATTTAACTAACAGTTCCCCATGTGGAACCGTGTCAAATGCCTTACTGAAATCGAGGTAAATTAGATCTACCGCATTTCCGCATGGAATAAAGCGTTAGCCATATTCATTTGAGATGGCCTGAATTACTCACTTGTGAGTAAGGTACCCATTCCAATCTCATGTTTAACTCTCTGATAACCACAGCCTTATTCCCTGTAACAAATTTTGCATAAATATTTCTACATGTTTATAATCTGACCTTTCCCATAAACTACACTAATATTAGGGCAGGTCATCTTTATACCTGAAATCCTTCAAAGGCACTGATTTTGTTTAGCACCTCAGGTTATTTTAGTAACCAAGCTGTTTCCACTGTGACCAAGTAATAGTTTCTGCTAACTGCTAATTAAAACCTGAATGAAAAATCTATTTCAACTCTGGCAATTGTTTACATCCAGCTGTCAGCATCTGTTTTCTTGCTTTTCTAGGGGTACATAATGTGACAGCACTGGGTAACCTGATAACTTGGCAGAAGGTGGATTATGACTTCAGTTACCACCAGATGGAATTCCCGTGCAATATTAATGTACTTATCACTTCAGAAGGCAGATCACTCCTACCGGTATGGCAAGGTCTTCTTGAATTGGGGGATAATTACAGTTGATAGCTGCTTAATGAAAACCGAGCATGTCATTTCCAGAAATGAGTGATGTCCAGGAAATGATCTTGTTGCCTTGAGCTGCATAGACAAACTGCTGACATGGGTTAGTGTTCCAGCTAGTGCATCTGGAAAACCTGTATTTAGTGACTCTGGCCTGCAAAAAAAAATATTCAGTGAAAGGAAAAACTGACATTTCTCTCTCTCAGTGGCTGCATTCTGTAGAAATGATAACAAGAGGATGAAAAATAATGAGTATATGGGTATTTCTGGTAATGAAAAAAGATTGTAGACCCAGATTTATTATAAAGCAATCTCATTCCAGTGCAATAACTATCCTTTCCTGGTTATGGTGGAGAGAGATCCCTCTCACATTCATACTGAAAAGAATATGACTAAAGCTTGTATTTATGTATGATGGATTATGTAGATGTCTCCAGCTGTTTGAACAACTAATCATACTGTGTACTACTTGTCTTCACCCTCTATGTACTGAGCCTTTGCTCTCTCGGCTGTTTTAAAATTGTGAAATTGATTCCTCTTCAAAGCAAAAATGCTCCCTTCCAAAGAAGATTAAAACAGCAGTAGTGGGATTTCAGACAGGGGGTTCTTCAGGAAAGAGGTTTTTCATTTCTTATTAAATTGTTATTAAACTGATTTTATCCCGTCTTCATCAATAACATTGGGTGACACTGACATCCACCATTGTAGTGGAATCATAAGTGTGTCTGACTAGAATAGAACAGCTGTGAATGGGGAAAGGGATGATGTGCAACCCTTCTTGTTTCTCAGTCAGATTGCCAGGTCCACTTACAGCCACAGATAATTCCCCCAAACATGGAGGAGTACATGAACAGCCTTCTCAAAGCAGTGCTGCCATCCATGCTGAACAAATTCCGCATCTACTTAAGCTTGCTGAGGCTGTTGGATTACAGCATATCTGATGAAGTGACCAAGGTATGGAAGGCTTCTCTTATACTAACACATTATATCAACTTGTCCCTCCACAAGGGAGAAGTAATTGTGTAGCAGTTGGAACAGCTGAAGTACTACTTTTCTATCAGTAATTGTACTTAACTCCATGTGGTATTGGACTCCTTTGCAAAGGACAGGGGCTGCATTTTCTTTTGGGTGGACTTCTGTCCCTGAGAAGGGTTGCTGATGCTCAGAGCACTTCAGCAAAAGGCACAAAACTATGACTTATAAAATTGGTACTTGTAAAGCTTTACCCCCTTTAAAAGATCAAGGACTTGATGCTAAGGCAGGGGGGTTTTCAACCTTTTTCCTTTGAGGCCCCCCTCAACATGCTTTAAAAACTCCACGGCCCACCAGTGCCACAACAACTGTTCTTCTGAATATAAAAAACAGGGCCCGCATTAGGGGGTAGCAAGCAGGGCAATTGCCCAGGGCCCCACAAAGCTAAATTGCCCAGGCTTTGGCTTGAGCTCTGGGTGGTGAGGTTCAGGGGCCCTGAGAGTCTAATAGATTTGTTTGGCAGACCCCCTGAAATCTGCTCACAGTGCCCCAGGGGGCCCTAACCTCCTGGTTGAGAACTGCTGTTCTAAGGCACCTTCTGAAGTACAGAGAGCAACCATTTTACTGCCTTTCAGGCAGAAGTAGCCTCTGCAGCTTCCCCAGCAAGCAAGGAACCTAGCCTCCCTACCTGGAGTTATCCAAGTCTTGCAAGAATTTTAGAGTCTCAGGAAACTAGGATTCTTCATGCTGTGTTCACTGCAAGAAGCTAAATCCCAACTACCCACCAATGTATTCTCTTAATTCAGGCAGTAGAGGAAGACTTCGTAGAAATGCGCAAGAATGACCCTGAGAGCATAACAGCTGATGACCTTCACAGAACTCTGCTTGTAGCAAGGTGCGTAGCCTTGTAACTAGTGAATCGGCTTTTTCACTAGTGATAGCTGCATGTAATTGCCTCCCAATGACACTTGTATATACAATTGTTTGCCTGCCTCTCTTCAAACAATTGCAATGTGAGAGTGTTGAAGAAAATAGCATAGGCAGGAAGAGCAGGGACAAGTTAAGTCCATTCCCATTGATGGAATGGTCACTTTATACAGCCAGAACTGTTCTATGACTCCTGAACAGTGAGGCAGACTCTTCGTCCTTACTCCCATGTCAAGGACTTCTGCTTACTTCCCAATTGGAGCTTTGCCACCCTTGAGTACCCCAGCCTGCTCCCAGTACCTCACTGGAAGGTTGAAATGAGAATGTGGGAGACTTTACTGCCAATAAGAAATTATTAAATACATCTTCCTATTTTTAGCTTAATAAGAGGTTCTAAAGCACTGACTGCTGGGATAAAGTGTGTGTGTGGTGGGGGGAGATGGGTGTCAGTTCATAACGGTTGCTGACAGCTGCTTGACAGTTACGTAACTTCCTGTTGTAGTAGGGCTATTTCCTCTTAAGCTTTGGCATGAGAAAGAAGGTATCTATGAATTCTGCTATTTAACTTGTACTACTTTTGCCTACCCAGGTTTCTCTCTCTCAGTGCTGGGCAGACAACACTGTCAAGAGAGCGGTGGCTAAGAGCAAAACAGCTGGAAGCATTACGTAAAGCCAGGCTCCAGCAACAGAAGTGTGTCAATGGAAATGAACTTTAATAATTCTTCCTCCTATTTTGCTTACTTGTGACTATGAAAATGAGGTTTGTCCTAATCCTAAGTGGAGCCAGCACTAAGAATGGGATACTGTTTATACCACAGTTTCTTGTAGATAATTTATACCAAAAAATTATGGACACTTACCCTTGAAACCTGAACCCATTTAGTTTATATGGGGTTCGGAGAGCTAATGCTGAAACTTACTGATTTTATGAAACTTTTTGGAGCTTGTTTTGTAATTAAGAATTAATAACAATGAGCAAATTGTTTGATATTAAAAGTTTAATACTGAAATTGTGTAAACTCATTTCCTTAAGTGTAAAGACAAGTCTGATCACATGTTCCAGAGCTACAGTAGGGTTGACTACTTCACCTTACTTTACAAAACACAGGTTGTTCCACTTCAGCAGACTTATGTATTTAAATCATGTGACAAGAATAAACCACTATTTTCTACACCCAGAGGAAAAAACCCTCAGATGTTGCTTGCAACTACCATGATTGCTGCCTGAACTAATAAGCTTATTTTCTGAAAAATATTTGTAAAACACCCTCCAAAGGGAAGAGTAAGAACTTTCAGAAGATGACTACTATTGAATAATACTTCTGTATTTCAGCCTTTACATAACTTACCTGACTCAAGCACATCCTGTAAAAATGGCTGTTAAAAACAAATGGTAGAACGGAGCAATGAAGAGGTAGTATGCCCTTTCCATCTTCTGCTGATAAAGATACATTACTTTCTAGTCCGCCTTGAGAAGCCAGAACCTGTTGGTCCCTCTGGCTGTAGTAATAAAGTTTTAATTTTTGCAAAGGGCATATCAAATGCATGACACCCAGATAGTGGTGCAAGTTACACTTTTTATTCTTGCAAAACCAATGCAGTGTTTAAAAAAACTGGCATGACTACCTCACAGATAATCTTACAAGATGGGACAGGACTTCATTTTGAAACAGTAACTGGCAAATTGGGGTCTCTTATAGCACTCATGTGAGACAGATTAATTCAAAGGCTGCTTTTCACTTAATCATGGTTGAGTGGTGCTTACAAGTGTAGTTAAGTGCTAAATTTCATGAAGTTGAACAAGTATGGCTAGTACTAACCAAGAAGTATATGCTACATCATCCATTTGCCTTTGAGAATACAAAGAATGAAACATACCTTAACTGCAGTGCTCCTGCTAATGTATATAAAGAATAACTTTATACCTAATCTATAACTCTGGGTTTAACCATGAAGCTCCCAAGCCATGAGATGAAGAGATTGGAGGTCTGGGTGAAGAAGGCAACCATGGTCCTGTGTGATCAGAGCTGGGTAAAGTGGCAGTGCTAGCAGGGTGTCCACAGACCTCTCCAGAAGCATGGAGTACCAGTGTTGTTGTGGCCACTCTGGGGCCAGCATGATCACATCTGCTCTGTCTCTGCAGCTCTTGAGCAGCACCTTGTAGATGAGTGGGCCTAGCGGGAAGGCCTAGATGAGGTGGTCCCCCCAAGGTAGCTGGAAAGTGTCCAATAGAGCCTGGACTTCCTGTTGCTCCTCGTGGTGAGTTAAGTCCACCTGGGGAAAGCCCCATCTTTGGAAGATGGAATGTAAGATATCCAGACATACTGACCACTCGTGTTTTGAGAAACAACCTGCTGAGACAGTCTGCAATCTCATTCTGCAGGCCTGGGAGATAGGATGCCTCCAGGTGAATAGAGTGGGTTATATAGAGATCCCAAACCTGGAGAGCTTCCTGAGAGAGTGTGGAGGAGCAGTTTCAACCCTGTTTATGTGAAACATGGCAGTGGCAACACCACCATGCAGTGACCTTGAAGTCTGTCCTTGGAGGTCTGGCAGACTAGTCTCACTGCTCTGAGCATCTTTATATTGCTGTGGAGCAGGATCTCTGACTACAACCACGTGCCCTGCATCTGTAGATCTCCTAGGTGGGCCCCCCAACCCAGGTCTGATGCATCCATTACCAAGGTCACAGACAGCAGAGGAGGACTGAGTAGGACTCCCTTCCAGTCCAGCCACCAGTGTAGAGTGTCTAGGACTCATCCCAGCACTGTTACTACCAAGTCCAAACAGTGTCCGCCTGGGTGATAAACTAAGGCGAGCCAAGCCTGGAGTGGCCTGAATCTCACTCTGGCATGTCTGACCACATAGGTGCATGCTGCCATGTGTCTAAGGAGGCTCAGGCATACCCCACAACTCCATGGGTATCACTTGAGAGTCTGAGTCTTGTTTAGTGCTTGGAATCTGGACCCTGGTAGTATGACTCTCACCTAAAGAGTGTAGCACTGCCCCCATTGAATTCTGTTCTTTTGGTCAGTGACAGCATCAACTTGTCCACGTTGAACAGAAGGTATTTGTGACTAACTGGACTTGGGACTCCACCTACTCCCTGCAATACCCTCGTAACAGCCAATCAGTGAGGTGGGAATACACCTGTACCTGCCTTTTGCAGAGCAGGGTCATGACTACTGACATGCACTTGGTCAACATTCAGGGGGCTGTCAAGAAACCAAATGGGAGCACCATGAACTGGTAGCGCTTGTGATTGACCACAAACCTCAGGGAACATCTGTGGGCTGGACAAATGGCTATGTGAAAGTACGCATCTTTCATGTCAAGAGTGGCGTACCAGTTCCCAGATGCAGGGAAGGAATGATCAAACTCAGAGAGCCTGGGGAACTTGAACTTTACCATAAACTGGTTGAGTCTTTGCAGGTCTAAGATAGGTCTGAGACCTTTTGCTGTAGGGATTAGGAAGTAATGGGGAGTAGAACCCCTTGTCCCGTAGCTCCTGAGGAACAGCCTCCACTGCCCTTAAGGTGAGGAGCAATAGGACCTCCTGTACAAGGAGGGAGGAGGATTTGAAACAATTTCCCACTTCTACCCTGCAAAGGACTCAATGGTCCAATGTTATAAGCAACCATGCACAGTGCAGGTAGGATAAGACAGGTCAGAAAATGGGGAGGGCTCTGGTGTGGAGTGTGGCATGCTGTCCTCGGGCATCCCCTCAAAACCCTTGTTTGGATCCTGACTGTGGCTTAGTCAGGCCCTGGCTTGATGATTGGTTAGACAGCCTATGCCAGAGATCAGCAACCTTTGGCATGTGGCTCACCAGGGTAAGCAACTTGGTGTGCTGGGCCAGTTTGTTTACCTGCCGCATCCCCATGTTCAGCTGATTGCAGCTCCCACCGGCCACTGTTTGCCACTCCAGGCCAATGGCGGCAAACAAACTGGCCTGGCCCGCCACAGTACTTACCCTGACAGGCCATGTACCATAGGTTGCCGATCCCTGGCCTACGCCTATTGTTCCTGCCTTGGGCAGGGTTGATATTGCCGCCGCTGCTGGGGTTGAGACTTGAAAGGTTCTCTGAATAGCAGGCATATACATCCACAGAGACTTCAGTGTTGTCATTGAGGGGATAAAGTACATTCTTCCATGGCCCTGGTGGTGGGCGGAATGGAGTCTGCCATTGGGTTGTCTTGTTATTCTGGATCATTTTAATTATTGGTAGGGCCAGTCTGGAAGGACCCTCCAGAGCGAGGCTGTCCTCCATTGGATCCTTCGATTCAGTTACCTCCTCCACTTGTAGACCCATATTACAGGCAATGCATTGGAATAGGTCCTGGGCAGAGGACCTGAGGCTGACGCTGCTGCCACTGCTTCATCAGGTGAGGATGATGATGAGGCAATCAAGGGGTACAGGGTCCTCATGTCCCTCAAGCTGCCCTGGTTGTTCCTGGACTGTGCTAGTGTTCCAGCTCGGTCAGGAATGTCCTGGGCTACAGGTGGCACTGCTACATCCCTGACTGCTCTGCAGTTTGAGGGGGAAGCCTGCTGAAAGTCACGTCCATCACCGGAGAGGCAGGGGTGATGTCCCGAGACCACCGACCTGGAAGCCCTCGACGGGGTACGCTGGGCTTGGTGGTAAACCCAGGGGGTCCAGAAGGCCATGGGGGGTGGCCATTGCTGTTGTCAGGCCGTTGTTTGGATGTGTCTCTGGCACTTCCCAGACCTATACCTACTGTGCCTTGAATAAAACGATTTGGCCTCAGAGTCCGAGGGCAACAACCAAGGCAGTGCTGGAGGTTGGTGCTGTGAAGAAGAGGTTGGGGATCAGTGTCACAACCAAAGTCGAGGATCAGTAGCGGCTGTCCCTTGATCGAGACCAATGCTGCACATATGGGGCCAGGGAATGGCTGCTGGGGATTTCCGGTGCTCTGGGTCTCTCCTGCCAGAGTCCTTCCTCAGCATAGAACCGTGGACGGAGGCTGGGGTACTCCGCATTACAAACTTGGGCCCAGGGCTGGGCAGTCCAGTGCTGCAGGATGGAGTGTGACTTCCATCAATAGTTGTTTTAAATGAAGTCCCGCTCCTCCTTGGTTCTAGGCTTGAAAGCCTTGCAAATTTTACAATGCTCCGATTGATACACCTCACCTAAGCACCTAAGACAGGAGTCGTGGAGGTCACTATTGGTTATAGGCTTCCGGCAAACACCACAACACTTAAACCTCTGGACTTGCAGCATGCCCCGCAGCCCAAGGTGGGTGACTGGATACAATCGATCCTGGTTCCCAATCACTACTACTAACAACAAATTAAAACTACAAAGAACTAGACTCTAGGCTAAGGGAGCACTTGCAAGCAAGTGAACGCAGTTCCAGTGCTGCCACGGATGGTAAGAAGGAACTGAAGGGGTGTCAGGTCCGCAGGGTCATATTGAGTGCCATGAAGGCACCACTCCCAGGGGCTCCCTAGCCAACCCAACAGGAGCTGCTAAGGGAGACGTTTCCAATGACTGTGCATGCAGCGTGCGCACACCTGATTGGAATCTATGTGAACAAGCACTCAAAGAACTACACTTCTCATGAAAGAGACTACCTGACTTCATTGCAACCTCCCATAAAGGGGTAAATATTGCCCATTCTATCTGCATTACTCTAAACACAAACTTTCACTAGCTTCATGTTTTCTAGGTAGTTTGACTCCAGCCTCCTCATCCCCATTACTTTTGTTGATCTAATTTAAATTGAATCTTCAGTGACAGACATCTTTCCTTACAAAGGATTATGCTGTGGTTCAGGTGCTGAAGGCATGCGATTAAAGCACATCCAATCTAAGCAGAGCTGGTTATCCTTAGGACAAATGAGTTAAAATTGCAGCCCTTTTAATTCAAGCTAATCCATGGAGCTTGCACAGCAATGGTGTAACCTACATCCTGTTAAAGTTTGGGTTGTACTGTAAAGGTAAGTACTGAACAGACAGGTTGACAGCATGCAGCTATTCAAGAATGACAACAATTTACATAGCTCTAATATGCAGCAAGCATAAGACAGAGGCTAAGCTCTCTTACTGTGTATCTACAGAGATATGTAAGCAATACACCCTCAGTAAGCAAGAGCTTTTCAGGAGAGGCAATGCAGAATCTACTCAAGCCACCTCTTGAGAAGAAATGCTACTTAGCACATTTACTCTCCATGTTTCTAAAACCATGTGTATCTCAAGCAGCAAGTTTAACAAAAGGTCCTTTTTCCTCTTAAGAGAAATGATACTTCTCCGCAACATTTTCTTTACGAGTGCTATGTCACAATCTTTGATGGCTGTATTTTCAGTTTCAATTTAGCTATTATTTCTAAGAAATTTGCAATTGTAAAAATATTATTCTCAATTATTCTGGACACATTGTTCTGCAGCTGCACTTACCCTTTTTATGTTTTAGCCGTTGAACAATATTAACCCTAACGTTCTACTTCTGAGAGAAAAACATTCCTTCTAAGCTAGCTGAGAAATAAGTTGTTCTGATGATGCCTTTGCCCATCTAACTAAAGATATTTTAGATAGCAAAATTTTTGAACAAACCTTGTTGAGGCAGGGCGGGGGGAGGGACTAGCTAGACAGGGAGCCTTCAGCTGTTTTCCTGACAGCACAATGAGGTCATTCTTATTCCATTGGGCTAATACATACTCTAGTCTTCACAAAAAGGCTTAATACAATCAGTTCCGTTATGAGCAGCTCAAGCATTTCACAATATATACACACCATGTAATCAAACAAACTCTTCTTGACTCAACTTTAGACCACTGAACATGCTGTAAGTCTGAACGAAGTGCAGCTGGCAGTGCTCAGAAGAAAAATTTGTACACCACCTAGACCGGGAGTCCCCAACGCAGTGCCCACGGGCGTCAGGGTGCCTAAGTGCGCCCGCGTACTGGCCAGCAGACAAGCATCCGCCAAAATGCTGCCGACAAGCTGCATCATCCAGGAGCGTCACCACTGAAATGCCACCTATTTTCGGTGATATTTCGGCGGCGAAGCCTCTGGATGATGATGCTTCTTGGCGGCATTTCGGTAGCAATACCTATTGACATTGCCGCTTGTCGGCGGAATTTCAGCGGATGCTCGTCTGCCATCATGGTCCTCCGTGGCTCATTGTCTGGCACCCGCCAGATGAAAGAGGTTGGGTACCACTGACCTAGACTGTACCTACCAAGTAATGCTGTTCATTCAGAGCTCTTCATCTGAAATCCCTGAGCTTTAAAGTGGCTTGCCAGGGTCAATAGAGGATTCCTGCAATGTAGCTGACAGTAACATTCTTCAAGTTGCATGATGTAAGCATTTATTACTGTTTGCACAAAGCACTTTGAAAAGTTAAGTCATGAGTAATATACAAGTCTTCTAAAAGGGGAAAACCCTGATGAACAACAGATCTTCAGTGTTTCACTCCTTCCCCGGCCCTTCCAAACTCTAAATATGCATCTGCTCTTTATACACATAAGCATCAGAAGCTTATTGATCCCTCCAAATTTCACAAGTTCATTCTGTCTAACATGGGTGGCAATGCTTCGTCTCTTACTACACACATTAAACACACACAGTTGTTATTGGGTGTGTCACTATTTGTAAATTAGTTCCTCCTTCGCTTTGTACCAAGGCCATAGCATGGCATCCTGCAGGCATCCTGCACTCCTTGCATTGCTTGCAATGTTACTGATTTTTTCAGATGTTGCAGGAAAATTTAGAACCTTGACAGGCAGAGTAACTGATGATTCATGATCTGACCTGTATAACATAGGCTAGAGCAGGGGTCCCCAACGCTGTGTCCGCAAGCATCATGGCGCTCACGGGGCGTCTAAGTGTGCCCGCGTACTGGCCAGCAGACGAGCATCGGCCAAAATGCTGCTGATAAGCAGTGGCATCCAGTGGCATCGCTGCTGAAATGCTGCCATTTTCAGCAGCATTTTGGCAGCAACACCTCTGGATGACGCTGCTTGTCGGCGGTATTTCAGCAGCAACGCCTATTGACGTTGCCACTTTTCAGTGGCATTTTGGCAGATGCTTGTCCTCTGCCACGGTCCTCCATGGCTCGTCATCTGGCACCCACCAGACGAAAAAGATTGGGGACCACTGGGCTAGAGAATAGCGTCCAGTTACTCCTGTGTTGAGCCTAGTAACTTGTTTGGCTCAAGCATATTTTCAAGGAGATGGAGAATCCACCACTCCTCCCCGTGGTGAAGCAGTTAGGGTTTTTTAGACATCTTACTGAAAGCACTTACAGGACTAAAACCTGGAAGCCAAGGAACAGACAGTACAGTTCAGGAAAAGGAGATGAAACGAGGCATAAAACACTGCCTTCCTTGATCCTGGGCCAAAATGGTAAGATGGCTCCTTTGGTTTGAAACTTGAACTAAAGTCCAATATCCTTTCACATATTAAGAACCAGAAAGCCTCTTTGGGTTCTTTAATTTTTTTTTAATTAAAATATTTCTCATGTTCATTCCTCACCTTGAAATACAATGTATTTTATTTTTAAATATAGTCACAAATGTATATAGACACACGCCACAAAACAAACTGCATCACTGTAATAAAACAAATAAATAACACAGTTGAAATTATTTATCAAAGTCCAGACAATAATTACTTCGGTTACATCAGAGAGGTTCTAAGATACCCTGCTACCATCATGACACTTGTTAATTGCTTAGCACACCACATGGGATCTATCTACAGTACATGTACTAAACACAGAGGCACTGGCTCTATGATAGTAGTGGTTATCGTTATGAACCACTGGATCGCGAGATCCTGCTTTATGCTATAGTTTCTAGAGATGACATCCTACAACAGAACAGTGTTGGAAGGCCAGTTCTGGGAAAAATCAAGAATCTAAAGATTTAATTCCTTACACATACATTTATTGGTACCCAGTGCCCTGCACAAGTATAAGTTCAGCCTCATCCATGTGAATATCACAAAGGTTGAGTTGGTTTAAAACTAAATTAACTATTTTGATACGTGTTACTATGATCTGATTTTAAAAATCACCAGACTAGCCTCATGAATGCGCACACTTTCCTTCTATGGTTTGCTAGTTTAATCCTTGCCGCTTTTGGCTAAAGGACAGTTAAATTTTCTAATCAAATGAACAGAACATCAGGATTTACCCTGATACACTAAGCACTTAGTTCTGGATGTTTTACCTTATTCAGGGGACAAAAATCATAGAGCAGTCTGTTTAGTAGAACAGAATGGGGAAACGGATAACTTTAACACCAGCAAGATAATTAAAAGAACATTAGTTCCCATTGATTTTACACAAAACCCCCACACAAACTTTAAGAAGTTGCACTTCAAGCAATTAGATATTACGGATTCTTGCAGCCTGTCTTATCCTTTAATTGAGGTAGGACAGACAAGAGTGGTGGTAGGGAAAAGTCTAAACTTCTAGTTAATGTAACTATATGTATAGCAAAATTTACCAATTTCCATTGCAAAGACACCATTTCCTGAGGAATGTGTCGAGAATTCAGTGGACACCACACACAAAAATTTAAGTAAAAAAAACTAGTTCAAAAATAAATAGAATAAATGTAATTTGTCAGTAAAATATGTTGCTGGTGCAGTGCAAGATTAGCAAGGTAACAAAAGAAGTGCAGTACCAGCTCCTTTTACTATAAATATTCTACACAAATCAGAAGACCTACAAAATTTGTCTCAAAAAGATAACTCTGCAATCTATTTAAAATGAACAGCGTGCTTACTAAATACCAGTGTATAGGCTACCTGTTCAGTATGGTATGTCTTTCTATCATCTCGGCTGCTTGAGGGAATTCTGAAACCTATTCAGAACCAAAATCAACTTGCATCAAAAACACTTTCTGTAAACATAATTATTGATATTTTATCCCAGTGTTCAGTGGCAATTCACGTTACATGGGTCTTCCAGTATGAATTTAAGAATATGTACAAGCCACAACAAGAGTATTTTCTAAGTTAGCAACTAAATCTGAATAATTCGGGTCTGGCACTGTGTGAACATTTCCATCAGTTCATTTTGTTGGACTTCATTTACAGCCTCTGGGTCTGCTGGGCTCTTCTGCACCTTTGCCACTGCAAAGTTTATCCCTTGGGTCAATCCAGCTTGTGTAATATTAGCAACTTGGACCATAGAACTGCGGATCTTAGCAAAGGGGGAGACTGCTCTGCTGCTGTTACTATCTGCTGGAGAGGGAGTCATATGAAGTCCTGTCTCAGCTTCAAGAATACTGGATGCAGATCCTGGGCTCTTATGAGATCTATTGGTGGAAACTTCCTCAACAGCTAAGAACTGAGAACTCGACTCAGAAAATGATACATCCAATTTAGATGGCCTTGAAGGGATGTCTCTGTTTGTTTCAGACCAGGTTTCTGTTTTCTGAAAAGCATTATTGCTGGTTTGATCTACTCCTTGGCAGGGTTTTTGAGGAGCAGTCTCTGCCACTGAAGCTTCTGTCATCTTGTTTTGAGCATCTTGTACAAATCTGTGGCAGTATGCATCAATGGGTTTAATGAACTCCATCGCCACATTGTCAGCAAAAGGATTTCCCTGCATAGGTCTGTCTTCACACTCAGGCCTGCTAGCCTGGGTAACATGGATCTCTGAAGGAATGTGAATGCTAATGTTGATGTCAGTGCTATTTATAGACTGGGACCGACTACCCAGTCGAGGAGCTGATGCAATGATACCACAGCTAGGCAAAACATAGTCTATCTGTCCCACATTCTCTAAAGAGCCAGTTAACTGATGGTCCTCATCAGATTTAGAATTTGTCAGAAAGTCATCAGAATGAAAAGAGTCATTATCTGATATTTCAATATCAGATTCAGCATGAATTTTAGTATCTGCCATTGGATTTTCCAGAGTTTCAAGGCTACTGTCTGATTTCCAAGGATTAACTTTCAAGTTGGGTTTTAAAAAATTGACTTTCATTTCAGGCTTGGTAAAATTCCCTAACTTGCGAAGACTGCCAATATTAACACTGGATTTGGTTTGTTTGACTTTCTGATTAAGAGATGAAAACTTGCTCATTAAGAAATTCTTGCCTTGGGCCAGGGATCCCCGATTCTGGGATCTAATGCCAATGATGTCCTCATGAGGTTTACTGCTCTTCCTGAAAAATTAAAGAGAAAATAATGTCTATTCTTGTACAGTTAATCAAGTAGTCATACTTCTAAATCACAAGTTTTACAATATCCCAGTTAATATTGTTTTAATATTTGAACAGATGCAGATACAAGCAAATGAAATGTATTTTTAGAACCATTCCAAAAGAATGACCAGTGAGATATTATGACGAACTGTTCACTTAGTATAACCTGACCAAACCAAAAAAACCTTAAGATTTGAAAGTCATTGTTTTTCTGCTGATCTTTAAATAACTGGGATTAATCAAGGGAAAAAGGGAAACATTTACTGAAGAGACTAAATTTACCCAAGACTATTTCAATAACACACCTATTACAGGCAAGTTTATGACCACAGATTGAAATCAGTACATAGACTTCTGTTCATGACAGAATGACATCACATCTGACACTCTAAATGTAAGTAACAGAACAATATTCATAAAGTTTGCTGCTTTAGCAAACAGTACACGTAAACAACAATATTACCAGGAAAGGAAGTACAGGAGAAAACAACAGACAGTAACAACAGGTGAACTCGGTGATCTCTCTCCCTGGCAAAGTAGGATTATTCTATAGGATATATGGAAAAGTCCCGCTTGATGGGAGACCCTAGATTCTTCAACTGTCAGGTTTTTTTTCCTGAATCTAGCCTAAATTTTCTTTTCCTACTTTTACTCTATCCTCCTTACAACTATATTTATCACTAAATAATTTACCTCCTTAGTGTTAACACCTTTCAAATATTTGCAGACAGTTTGCCCTTGCTTAGCCAAACTATTCATATTTATTTGAGTATTATATTAATCTCTTCTGTCCTTGATTATTTTTTCCTTTCTGAACTTTCAGTATGATGTGCCAATATCTTTATGGTAATATGATTCCTGGAACTGAATGAAACATTCCACGTGCAGCTTAACCAGTGCTACAGAATGGCATTATTACTTTCCTGAAAAAGGGGGGCCTCTTTTTTGAGCCAATTTCACATTAAAAACTCCAATATAATTAGCTGTCCATCATTGCTGTTTTCCGATTTTCTTTTTCATTGAGCATGTTACAGATGGTTTCAATCCTTCCAACTATCCAAATGACTTAGCTTGCATTTTTTCCAGAAAGATCTCTTATTTTCTGTCCATGTTCATATTTTCTAGGTCCTTTTCTTATTTCTCTGTCCTCATTAGTACTTGCACTTCCCTCCCATTTATTCTCATCAGCAAGGTTCATTACAGACTACTTACTATTCTTCTAGATTTTAAGCAAAATGTTAAATACAACCAGTCTTACTACTGATCTGTGGTACCCCAGCAGACATGCTCCCTCCCTTGCTCAATACGTTACCATCCACCATCACCTTTTACTTAGGACCATTTTAGCTTTTTCTTTCATTCTTCTGTTTCAGAAGTACTATTGTCTGCTGTGTTTTAATTTGCAAATCCTTTAGAATTCTTCACCTTCTTGTACTTCTTGTGGATATGAGGACTCTAAAAATTGCTGTGATCTGCTTTCATGAAATACAATATGCATACATTCCCGTGTTCTGGGTACCCATTCCTGCCTGAGTGGGAAGTAGCCTGTAGTCATTTGCTCAGAGCTTCTCTGTTATTCATCGAAATCCAATCAGTTTCTCCCTGTGTCACCTTTTCTACTTTGGATCACACTGTTATTTTCTACATAACTTCAGAAGTTTGTTGCTGCTGTTGCCTGTTTGGATTTCTTTGAAATCCCACTGATATCTGATAATTAACATCTCCTATGATTACAGTATTCTGCAGCTTATAAACACTGAATTGGTCTAAGAAGCCTTCTCTTCCTGTCCTGGTGGTATATAAACAAATGTCTACATAAGTTTCCTCTTTGTTATTCACTCCTTGTATCCTTAAGGAGGGAATTTCTCTACCACACACTCAACAAGTTGCAGCTCCCTAGCAAAAAAAAAAAAAAAAAAAAAAAAAAGTTGGAGTACCCACACTCTAACAGTCAATGCAAGTGATGTGCTCTCAGAACCTCTAAAAGAAGGCAACTGAAATAGCACAACCCATCTATCTTCCTTCTGCTCTGAAGTAGATAATCACAGAATAACCTGTCCATAGGCAAGTGTCTTCTTTACTCCTTCAGTACAAGACTCACTTACACCTGAAGCATGAGCATTTATATCCCTTCCAAAATTATACTAAGTACTGACATTTCAGATGAGAAACATCTCAGTAAGCTTCCAGTTTCCATCATACTGTCTTGATGAGAAAAATATAGTTCTTAAAGATGAGTAAATATTTACAGCTACATGGAAATTTGTCAATTGAGAAAACAGTAAAAACAATAGCACAGAAGATAAAGTGTTTCATTATATGGGTAATGACACCTCAAGAACAACTTCCATTTACAAGTATCCTTCAACTATTTACCTTCTAAATAAAGATGGCAATACAAGACTAACAAACTAGTAAAGAAGAAAAAACAGATTGGTGAGAGATATTGACGCATCTGGTTTAGATACTAATTCTATACAAACAAAAAAAATATTGGCCATTTAGACTTTTCAGTATCTCATCATCGCCAAGTGGAAATATCCTGGAACAAGATTATCTTAAGTCTATTAAATGCAGGACTTATCTGCAATGAACCTGAATTCTGACCTCAGAAAACACTACCTCTTACATAGTGGATTTTTTCATCCCCCATTCCGTCTCTAATCTTTATGAAGAAACTTTGGTGAAACATCATCTGTGAGCAGGTGATATGAAACCTCTTTGTATTTTTCAGGAGCATAATAAAGATTTTTAAACACCCAAGAGTACAAATCATTTTTTAAACTTATTCTCAACCCGACAACATTCCCCTTCCCAATTTACCATACCATCCATTTTGCAACATATAAATGTGGGATACCCTTAATAAAATCTTCACTTCATATATTTAAAGTGCTTTACAATTAATTTGAAGAATCTCATGCACTGCTACAGACTAGGGACTGAGTGGCTCGGCAGCAGTTCTGCAGAAAAAGACCTAGGGGTTACAGTGGACAAGAAGCTGGATATGAGTCAACAGTGTGCCTCTGTTGCCAAGAAGGCTAACAGCATTTTGGGCGGTATAAATAGGGGCATTGCCAGCAGATTGAGGGACATGATCATTCCCCTCTATTCGGCATTGGAGAGGCCTCATCTGGAGTACTGTGTCCAGTTTTGGGCCCCATACTACAGGAAGGATGTGGAAAAATTGGAGAGAGTCCAGCGGAGGGCAACAAAAATGATTAGAGGGCTGGAACACATGACTTATGAGGAGAGGCTGAGGGAACTGGGATTGTTTGGTCTGCAGAAGAGAAGAATGAGGGAGGATTTGATAGCTGCTTTCAACTGCCTGAAAGGGGGTTCCAAAAAGGATGGATCTAGACTGTTCTCAGTGGTAGCAGATGACAGAACAAGGAGTAAGGGTCTCAAGTTGCAGTGGGGGAGGTTTAGGTTGGATATTAGGAAAAACTTTTTCACTAGGAGGGTAGTGAAGCACTGGAATGAGTTACCTAGGGAGGTGGTAGAATCTCCTTCCTTAGAGGTTTTTAAGGTCAGGCTTAACAAAGCTCTGGCTGGGATGATTTAATTGGGGATTGGGCCTGCTTTGAGCAGGGGGCTGGACAAGATGACTTCCTGAGGTCTCTTCCAACCCTGATATTCTCTGATTCTATGAATGGTAAAGAGTCACTAGAATGACAAGAAACACAGATTTCCACTTAGACCATAAAATGTCCGATTTATACAAGCATTCTTTGTGCCATTATGAAGTTTACTAGGCCTATCATATATTCAGGTTTTCCATATGCTGGGAACTAGGGTGAAATTCCTGATCTTCAAATAAGGTATCTGAAAATTGGTCAGGTATCACACCCTCAACGCTGTAGGCTGTTCAGTGCAACATACCTGGCAGCTACACACAAACTGCTTTTTCTCTCAGGTGTGTGCATATAGGTCCACATCTTCCAGGGTGACTCATGATTTTGGGTGTTCAACTGGACATACCTTACAGAGGTCTGACTTTCAGAAGGTTGGTGTTCAAGTTCTTTTAAGGCATCTTAAATTGGGCAATTAAGATCACTAGCGGTTTTTGAAAATGTAGATAAACTTTTTAATGAACAAGAATAAATCAGAGAAGAAAAATGTCAGTCATTCTCTAAAGTAATGGTTGTCAACCCAGGGCCACTTGCGGACCAATCAGCACAGACCTCTGACATCCTTAGCGCTGTAACTAGGACAAGGCAGGAGGGGTACCTGTGCTGGGCATAGAGTCAGCGGAGGGTGTGTTTGTGCAAAAATGGGGTGGTGCAGGACTGGGCCCAGTGACATCAGCCCCCTCCCCCCAGCAGGATTGGGCCCTGCAGCATCAGCAGGAAACTAGGGTGCTCAGTGCTCCCCCACCCTGCAGGATCGTGGGTCCAGTGACACCAGCTGCAGCAGGCTCTCTGGCACTAAGGCCACAGAGGCAGGCAGGCAGGACAGATCTGTATTAAAAATCCTAAAAGTAATAAAAAAAAACCAAAAATATCAAATATGGATACTAAATTATTCCACCAGTTACCAATTGCTCTGAAATACACACCACACAGGCACTTCTTGAGGGCTCTATACATTTTCTCCCATAGGCAAGAAATTGTTCCCTTGCAAAATCTCTACCTTCTAGTCGTCTATTTTTGTTGATCCAAGGGAACCTCAATAATCTATGGGCTTTTGTGCCCCACCCCCATTTTAATTGTTGTTTGCCTTTAATATTTCAGATGATCCTTTGTCTTTTCCCTCCTTTGTCTTTTTATAACAACTATGATTTACAAGGACTGTTTGTTCCAATACTGCTAAAACTTTAAACACACGCACAGGACATTCAACACTTATGGGTTCCATAGCAAGTGAAATTCTAGCAAATGTTGTAAGAGAGATAAAGACAAGGTTATGTAATGAAAGTTTTACATAGACGCAAGAGAAACAGCTATGGTTGCTATGAAAATAGTCTTGAATTTTCTGATTTGTGCTTTTAAAATATCTTCCATCAAGTTACCCCAAAGTTAATCACTTGCATTTAACTTCTTAATGGTTCTAGGTATTCTGTAAAATCAACTTTTTCCAAATAAAAAAAAAATCACTGATTTAACTACACTTGATGTTGCATCACCACCTTCACTAAGCTTGAGTGTATACTGGCTTCATTATGTATCTGCACTTTCTTCTAATTTACCACAACTATCTTTGTTGTGGGTAGCAAACAATGCAGAATCAACAGCCTGGAGCAATTAGCCATATTTCAGAGATAATTTAGAACTACTTTCCCATTGTTTATTGGGTACACAGTATGTTGCTTTTCTAATGAATTATGTTTTAAGTTTATTTTGCTAGGCCTTCAGAGGCATAGACTTTCCTAGAAATAAATTTAAATTCATCCTATCCATCAATCTATTATAAAATAAAGCTATTTATCTTGTTTAGCTTGGCTGTTTTAATACAATATCCATATCTGTTCTTGAGTATTATGTCAATATAGAGTAAATTTATCTAAGACCTTTTTTGCATGATGAAACTAGAGTCCTATCATTTAATTATTTTTGACAGTTCTTTCATAGATAGGAGACATGAATTATAACTTCTGTATAACTTCTTGCCCTTAACATGTCTTAGGGCGGTAAGATTGGATGCATGAATCTTCTAGACATGTTAGACACCAGGAAAAAAAAAATCAAACTGACAGAGCACTTAAGTGATAGTTTAGGGTCCAATAGCACATACACAAAAATCATTCACCTTGAAGAAATACTAAAGTTGATTTTAGAGTCCATTCCCTCTCTCTTAATAGCATTTTTAATGAAGTCTATCTGAGTAAGCATAAATTGTTTCTTGTTTATCAGATTAAAATTTCTGTAAAATTGAGATGAATTTAGAAGCAGTTTTTCCAATCAATATAGCAACATACATATGTTGACAGTCTAGCTTCACACAAACACCTTTCTCCTCATTCCTGCAGAGTAGCTTCTAGGAGGTTTCAACAGATTATAGCTCTCTCTCAGGAGTTTCATGCAGAACACAGTGTGGCAATGTTTTCTTCCCAGGATATTGCTCTTCAAGATTTCAACTTAAATTGTCAGATACAAACATTGTGTCTAATGGTCATGTGCCACATCTTTTTAAAAATAGAGGGGAATATAGCATTCAATGCCCCTCATATGCCTTAGAGTATTTCAGCATGTCACTTTAAGGTACCTTCAAGCTTTTGTAGTTTGTGACGTCTAGTCCCTTGCCATCAATGAGAGATGTCCCATCAGTCTGCTGAGATGAAGTAGGACTCTTCCCCAACCCATACTGAGTGGTTCCATAAAGGTTACCTTTTATATTATCTTGTGTTTTATAGCATATAAAATACTGAACACATTTCAGAACCACTGAATACTGGGACAGGGAACAGAACCATGCCTGCATTACTCTACGCAGTTTTCCTACTCTAGACCGAAAAGTGGGCATTAAAATAAGGGAAAGGTCAAATGATGTTTTAATACACATTGCAAAATACTACTTATTTTTAGTTGTTAAGGAACAAACAGCATGGCACCAGCTTCAAGAGGGGCTTTCATTTTAAAGACAACCTATATGAACACAGTACACGTGTGTGTTCAAACATAAGATAACAAAGGACACCTGAAAAGGGATATCAGAGATGAACACAGTCTTATATTCAACTAGTGTCCTTAAAAGAAAAGCAGTTGCCATCTTGGAAGACCTTGTGTAGCAAGAATTCATGGCTCCTAAGACGGTCTCACTTTTAAAGTGATAGTGCTATATGCATGTGTACAAACAAGGCCAGACCCCAACTCCACTGAAATCACTGGAAATCTTTCCATTGACTTTCATGGGCTTTGTTCAGTCCCATACACTAACACAGACAGGGAGAAACGATTTTAAATTCTATCCTTAGATAAATGTTTACAGAGTGTAGGTGCTGAGAGCAGTATAGAAATCAGGTCATTCTTAGCATAGTAGCTAAAATGGGGACACAGTTGCTGTGAGAATCCCATGCAGAAATAACTTGGTGTCTCTAAAAAGAGTTATTTAAATTGTGGCTTTGAGGATTCAAACAAACAAACAAACAAAAAAAAACTCACTCACCTCTCCAGCTTTTTCTCAATAATGGGCACATCTAATCCCATAGCTTGCTTCGTGATTCGCAGCATCTCTGCAATACACTGTAGGGTGTCTGAAATCCAGTTAGCAGACTGTCAGATTCTCCCAAATATAAACTTTTTAAAATCCCACATTTTATAAATCTAATTTTAGAGGCAGTTTGTCAATTAATTAAATGTGTTAAATCTCTCAATTTTTTTTTTTAAAAAGTTGTGATTTCCTGATGTAAAGCTCAAAGTGGGAGTAGACAATCCTCTTCCCTTCCCATGTCCTGGTACTGATAGGTTAGAAAAGCATTCAGAAAGAAATCTTTACTGTAACTACTCCATTTAGGGAGGGAAGAGGAGAAAGTATATGGATGATATTGACAGATGAGGATATTTATTTTAATTCTCATTGACATCAAATTTGGAGTTATGGGTAGGAAGTAAGATTTTTGGCTGATAAGTGTTCTGTTAACCAAGTAAAACAAAATACCAGGGACTTTAGTCATGGATTACACTGACTTAATTCACACTCATCAGCATCAGTGACCTTGTTTAACATTCATCCTACCCTAAACGTGAATAGCAGAACAAACTCAGACAGCCACTGTCCAGACCCTAGAAGGAAAATTGCTGTTTTAAGCTAATCAGATCTGAATTTACCCTGCCATTTTTTAGTAAGTGAGGTGCCATCACAATTTAGTATCCACACAGTGAGCCACTGTAAGACACATTCTCTCTTTCCACCTGAAAAATGGGAATATAATTAAACTTACCCTGCTTTGGAAAGTGGTCTGAAATTGATAGATTAAAAGGGTTATATCAAAGATAAGCCTTTAGTATATTGAACATGATCATGTGTTATGGAAAACGTATATTTGTTACCTTTTCCATCTTCTTCAGGGTTGCGCATCACAGCTCTGAGAGTATGAAAATATCCACTTGTTTCATTGTATTTATAATGCAACCTCATGCAAGAGAACTTGGGCTTTCCAAAAAGGGTGGGTTCAGGACCTGAGAAATAAGCCAGACATCCACATTTTGGGGAGGGCGAGGAGTGTTCTTTCATGAATTAGTGGAACAAATATTGCAAAATTATCAGCCAATATACATATATATTATAAATATCCATTAGCTACTCTATCTCTGGGATATAAAGAAGAGAATTTGGTTCTAGGGAAAGATATTATCTGAAATAATTTTTCTGGTAGAATGATGGAAAAGCAGAAGGTTTTCTATAGAGATAGAATGGTGGAAAAGCAGCAAGTTATCTCTATCTCTATAGAAAACCTGCTTTTCCACCATTCTACCAGAAAAATTATTCCAGATACACCTCTACCCTGATATAATGCGACCCGATACAACACGAATTCGGATATAACCATGGTAAAGCAGCACTCTGGGAGGGCACGGGGGCTGCAAACTCCGGCGGATCAATGCAAGTTTGATATAACGTGGTTTCACCTATAACGCAGTAAGATTTTTTGGTTCCCGAGGACAGTGTTATATCGGGGTAGAGGTGTAGTATCTTCACCTAGAACCAAATTCTCGTCTTAATATCCATTAGCTACTCTATCTCTAGGACGAATACGAGTGAGTATGAAAGGGAAGAGAAAAACTTAACCCAATCCCAAGTCACTCAGCAAAAACAAGCACTTTAAGAATACAAGTCTCTGGTTTCAGTAAGAATGTAAGGAATTTTAATGTATTGCATTGTGTTCATCAACGCTAAACCCTGACTTTGCAAAGATGTGGCTAAAACAAAGCCATTTTATCCAGAGTTCCAATTAAACCTTGCAAATATTGAGCCTCATTCCAAACCATCTCACTCTTCAGATCCACATTTTACAATAGGCTCTGGAAAAACATCCTCCCGAGATGTACATATTATATGAGCCTATGAAAGTTCACAGAAATTACATTATATGCTCATATAAAGAAAGGAAACTCAGAAACACGATAAACAGAAACTAGCATCCCCATGAAGAATGAGATTGCTGGTCAGGTCACTGGTGCAAAAGAACATTCATATATCTCCTTCACATCGTATATCTGCCTCCACACTGAAGATGAAGCGACGAAATGACAATAAGCAAAAGAGCACAATACAGGACTTAAAGTCAAGGTGACTGAATCTATCCTACTACATGATGCCTCCTGATTTCATTCTCTCCAGGGAAACAATATAAAAAGACCTCAGCAACTATGGTGAAAATACAGATAACATTTAGGCTAGTGGCATCAATAACTAGAAACTCTGGATTCCATCCTTTAGACATTACTTCCTTTAGCAGCCAACTAAATTCTCATGCAGCTGTTTACTTGGTGCTCTAATCTGGCCAACTCTTAGAGACAGGGATTACATTTTCAGCCAACAACTTCAAAAAGCAAAAGAACAATAATAAAAAGCTGGATGGATATTATTATGTCTATGGAGCACAGTTCTGGAAGATGTCCAATTGTGAGTAGTTCCTACCAATTACAATGAATACCTTTAAAAAGAGTTTCTCCCATTTTGAAAGAAAACTAAATGATTTTAACAATATTCCCCTTTTAAGTAAAAGGAATCTCTCTTGAATTGTTGAAATCATTCAAAACAGAAGAGACTTTTTGAAGTGCAACCATTGTATCGCTGCTATTTACCACAGGTCTTATGAAGGAGAGAATACAAGAGCACAAACGTGAACCTGAAAACTCTGCAGAAACGCATCTAATCAAGCAGTCCTCTCAAAACAGATCATGACACCTTTGAAACTTTTCAGCACGTGATGAAACTGACCATAGAATATATTTTGTTTTTTATTTGGTTCAGACATCTAATTGCTGTAATAATTTGATAAAATTAAGCCAATACTTAAATTTATTTCAATAAAGTTTCTTTGAAAACCATGTACTCAAAAATTGTTCCCTTTCTACTATGCATTATTATGTGAGCTAACTGGTACAGAGAGAGGTATACCCTGGAATTGACTATTATCGTAAACTCGGAGGAATCTGAGTATGGAATAAAGAGGTTATGATCTAAAATCCTGACCAGTAGTGGAGAGACTGCCATTTTCCTTTTCAAATAGTAATGCAAGTAATCTGACAGAATCCAAGGTGGGCAAAGGGAAGAGAAAAACTACTTAATGGATGCTCAGTCTGATCATACACCACCAGCGAGACAGCAAACTTCTGCTAGAGGCCTAACTACATGAAAGTTTTAAAAACCATCTGACAGATATTGCAACTGCATGCATTATCTGTGGGGACCATTTTGTGCTGAGCATATTAAGGCTTTATGTAACACTGTGGGATGGGGATTATAGAATCATAAAAATGGAGGGCCAGAAGGGACCTCAAGAGATCATCTAGTCCAGTCCTCTGCACTCAAGGAAAGACTAAGTAATAACAAGACCATTCCTAACAGGTGTTTGTCCAATCTGTTGTTAAAATCCTTCATTGATGGAGATTCTATTTCAGGAGAAGCATATTCCAGAGCTTAACTATCCTTATAATTAGATTTTTTTTCCTAATATCTAACGTAGATCCTCCATGCTGCAGATTAAGCCCATTACTTCTTGCTCTATCTTCAATGGACATGGAGAACAATTAATCATAGTCTTCTTTATAACAGCCCTTAATGTATCTGAAGACTGTTATTAAGTCCCCTCTCAGCCTTCTTTTCTAAAGACGAAACATGTCCATTTTTTTTTAACCTTTCCTCATAAGTCTGGTTTTCTAAACCTCTTATCATTTTTGTTGCCCTCCTCTGGGCTTTCTTTTGAACTTGTCCACACCTTTCCTAAAGTGTGGTGCCCAGAGCAGGACATAGTACTCCAGAAGAGGCCTCACCAGTGCCAAGTAGAGTAGGACAATTACCTCCTGTGTCCAACATACAACATTCCTGTCAATAATCTCCAGAATGTATTTCACAACTGCATCACACTGCTAACTCATTCACACTGCTGGATCTCCAGATCCATTTAATCAATATTACCATCTAGCTAGTTACTCCTATTTGTAGCTGTGCATTTGATTTTTCCTTCCTAAGTGAAGTACTTTGCACTTGCCATTACTGAATTTCATCTAGTTAATTTCAGATCAATTCTCCAAATTTGTGCAGATCGTTTAGAGGAGAGAATTAGAATCAAAAGTGCTTGCAACCCCACCTAACTTGGTGTTATCCACAAATTTTATAAGCATACTCTCCACTCCATTATCCAAGACATTAATGTGAAACTGGCTCGTTAGGGACATCACAGTGAAGACAGGGAATTGTGCACCCTTAAAACTCCCTCAATCAAAAGGGGGCAGACAAGCGCCCTACCCAAAGACAGCTGATGACTGGAGACCTGACTTGACAATTCTGGAGAGGACCACAGGAAGGGGTGGTGGGGGATGGGGGGGAAATATATAGATGCAATTACCTTGAAATTGTGACCCCATCTAGAGATACCTACTGTACAGTGAGGAAATAGCTTTGGTACTCATAGCATTGTTCGGCAACAAGTGTGGAACACTACTTAAGAGAATACCTTCAAGGAACAGGGATAGCATGTAAAGAAGTGTAGTGTCTTTCAATTCTTACCTATTTCTATTTTCTCCAAGGCTTCGAGGCTTAGTCTTTGATACTGATTTACTTTGTCAACTTCATCATCATAACTAGACAGAGAAAACAGTCAATGTCCAAAGTTAGATATCTATTTACTCACAGCTAAAAAACAATTATTGTGTAGCACAAAGCTGTTAAAAGTAAAGTGATTCTACATATAAATAGGGTATGTTTATTAACAGAATACAGCACATGAAGAATGAAGGGAAAAAACAAACAGTGACTTACTATGCCACATAGTAGGAAGAGTTCGAAAGCAGCAATAGAACATCCACATCTTTGTGGGTAGCATCAATGAGGCTACAAAACAAGTAGTCAAATACACACAATTGTTTAGTGATACAGCTGCAAATGATAGGCATTTTGCAGACATTATGTTTTAGACAGAAAAAGACATAACCACAATACCAAAATAAAAACGGAATTCAAGTAATTATAACTGTGAATGGGATAGATTTAATTGCTGCATAATGTGCTGTGTGTTTATATCTGTCCATGTTACGGTTTTCAATAAAAATACACCAGCACAATGCAAATATAATTTTGAAGAGCAAAATATTCTGTGAGGTATATAAATAAAGTGCATCAATAACACCAAGACAAATTTGCCTGGCGGAAGCTACAAATTGGTTGGGTTCGGCAGGATCATGCAACTGGGACTGTGGAAGAGGCAATGTTCATTCCCACGTGAAAGCGTTGGACATTTCTAAGGATTGGAAGCTTTCAACTTGAGGTCAGCAATAAATCATGTCCACATATCTGTAAACGTTAGACTGCTGTTTCATGGCTTTTTTAACAAAGCTATGACAGTCCAAAGTTAGTTTCTTTTGTAGATTCAGCTTAGTTCCTAGGGGATAGTTATTCACAGCAAAAAAAGTATCATAATTGAATTGACTTTTTCCTGACAGTCTCAGAGGCTAAAAGTTAACCTAGTAGGAGACAGAACCATCCTTTTATGTTTATAGGTCACCTCACCTGAACAAGTTTGAGGCACATTGGCACAATGGAAGTCCGAATTCCTACTGTCCTTGTGTGCCTGCTCTGTGGTTAACAGGACATCAGGCTTTCACAAATCTTAAATTCACTTAATCAGATATAGCTCCATTACACTACAAGTTATAGATATGCAGCATACCTCAGCTTGAAAGCAGTAAGGTTAACATACCTACTCTCAATGTCCACAAATGGCCGAGAATTCTCTTTATGGTGCCTGCCACACCTAAAAATCGAAGAAACTTAGGGCTTGTCTACATTACCCACTGGATTGACAAGCAGCGATCGAGCCAGTGTGGGTCAATTTATCGCGTCTACTCTAGACGCAATAAATCAACCACTGAGCACTCTCCTGTCGACTCCGGTACTCTACCAGGGCGAGAGGCGCAGGCAGAGTCAATGGGAAAGTGTCAGCCATCGACTAACCGCAGTGAAGATTCCACAGTAAATAGATCTAAGCACATCAACTTCACGTAGCTGAAGTTGCGTAACTTAGATCAATCCCACTCCAGTGTAGACCAGGCCTAAGAATGGCTGTATGGCCAGGTGATGTTTCCCAGAACTAGTTATATTATGCACCTATCTTAGGGTACTTAAGAGAATATGTTTAAGAAATCATCACCATATTAATCCCCTCCTGCATTCAGTACAAATCACATTTTAAAGTGATTTGTAGGATACACATTATCTGAGGACATAGTCACTTTCTTTAAAAGTCTTCATTTGCAACATGTTTAGATTATGGATGTATCAACTATCAAAGCTACAAATAAATGTAAGTAATTTAACAGGTTATTATTTAATAATTGTATAATTTAATAATTATGGAAGACTCCATGTTGGCAGAGGACCAACAGAAAATCAATAAATTGTAATCTTGTTCTGCACACCTTGGGTCACAATCAATAAGTGCCCATCCACCATGGAATTTTTCATCATCTGGTAAGAGTAGTTTCATGTAACTTTGCAATAGCTGGCTGATCAGTTCCTGATGGCTTCTCACTGTCTCCTTGTGCAGTGCTTCATGTTCTTTCTCTTTTGTAAATATGGAATAAAGATCCTCAGTCACAGGGATACCTTGCATCAAATCTAGACAGCAAATATAGAAGATAAATATGAGGAACAGACAAATATAAATGAGATAAATAACTAGAGAAATACATACAGAAGCAGTCTCTCAACACCTTAGCACATGGCTTTGAATAAGCTTTATGCTCCAAAACTTGGGGGGTTACAATAGAGTAGAACCCTTATTTTACATGCTAATTTGGGACTGAGGAGTTCATAAATTTAAGAAGTTCATAAAGTTGAACATCTCAAAATGACAGGTGGCAGGTTGTATGACACTTTCTTCTTGTCCTCCAAACCATTGCAAAGTGATTTCCAATGTACTGAAGGCATCAGAATGTGAAAGGATATTGACTTGTTCTTTACAGACATCACTTAAGTTCAGGGGTGGCTCCAGGCACCACCGCGGCAAGCGCGTGCCTGAGGCGGCAAGCCATGGGTGGAAGCCTGCCGGTTGCTGTGAGGGCAGCAATCAGGCTGCCTTCGACAGCGCAGTCACGCAGCTTCGGTAGCAATTCGCCGGTGGGTATGCCGAAGGTGTGGGACCAGTAGATCAGCAGAAACGCTGCCGAATCCGCGTGACCAGTGGACTGCCTGCAGCCGTGCTGCCGAAGGCTGCCTGACTGCTGTGCTTGGGGCAGCTGTCATAAACAAATAGCTAAGGGTTAATGTTTCTCTTACCTGTAAAGGGTTAACAAAGGGAACCAAACACCTGACCAGAGGACCAATCAGGAAACCGGATTTTTCAAAGTGAGGGAGGGAACTTCTGGGTGTGTTTTGTCTTTGTTCTGTCTGTTTGTTTCTCTCGGCTATGAGGGAAGAGCTTTTTTTTTTTCTATCTCCAAGCTTCTTTCTACCCTTCTGTTCCCAAGTTGTGAGTACAAAAGGAAAAGCAATAGGTTTATATTGTATTTTGTATTTACATGTGTGGAGTTGCTGGAATGTTTAAATTGGATATCTTTTTGAATAAGGCTGATTATTCATATTTTCTTTTAAGCAATAGCCCTGTGTTATGTCATCTTGATGCAGTGATCATGTCATGTGTTTTTTCTTTCTTTTTTATATAAAGCTTTCTTTTTAAAACTTGTTGGATTTTCTTTTCCTAGTTAAGGCAAGGGGATAGGAATCTCTGTGCCAGGAGTACTGTCTCTCTCAGGGAAAGACTGGGAGGGGGGAGAAGAAGGAGGGGGGAAGGTAAATCGTCCTCTCTGTTTTGTGTTTCAAGGGATTGAAGCAGGGAAATCTCCTAGTATCCCCAGGGCGGGAAAATCTGGGAGGAAGTAAAGAGCAGGAAGGGAAGTGGGTTATTTCCCTTTATTGGAGGCTCAGGGCATCTGAGTCTTGGGGGTCCCCCAGGGAAAGGTTTGGGGAGACCAGAGAGTTTATCAGGTACTCAGAATCCTGATTGGCAGCAGCGAGATAAGATCCAAGCTGGTAATTAAGCTTGGAGGTTCATGCTAAGCACCCAGATTTTGGACGCTAAGGTCCAGATTTGGGACAGAGGCTTATTACAGCAGAAAAAAACAGAACCACCCCTGTTTAAATTATGTGATTTTTAACCCCATTGAAAAAACTGGTTTGTATAATTGGTTGTTCGGAGGTTGGTATGTATAAAAATCGAGGTTATACTGTATGGTGGATCTGAAGAACTGTATGGTCACTCAACATCTCCTAATTATAAGCTTGTCTTAATATCATACAATGAAGTATCAACAAGGTTATTTTGCTCAGAAAAATTTAGCTATAACCGTTTCTTAAAAAACAAAGATTACTAGAAACAGTTTCCAAGAAGAAAGTTTATTCTAATTATATTGTACGAATAGGATAAATGGATAAAGTCAAACTGTTAGTACATCTTAAGTTACCTAGACAAAATGAGGTTATGGCTATATAATCCTACTGAGTGAACTGGCATCTACTACAATGCACTTAAGCCAAGTTGCATAAAGTATAAGTCACACACAGACTGTGATAACATATATTTGCATACCTTTTTGAAAGCACAAGTCACAGGAAGACAAGATATTTGCACAAACATTCACAAAAGCAGACAAATGTGAAATGATTCAGCTGAAAATATATTTATACTTTTCCCTTACCTATGACTGCTTGCCTGTAAGCATCCCTGAAGCGATTCAAGTAGTATCTATTTGCAGAATTGACTCCATCTTTCATTACTCCTGCCAGTTTCCTTTCGCCAGTTCTTGTGAAGTCACCCTGTTACAAAGAAACACTCCTTTGAATATTTAATTAGCCAAGTGTGTGGTATCTGAATAACAACCCTCTCAGTTCTCAAAAGGCTGTTTTGGAGGTTCGTGTACATACTGCATAACTGAATGAGTGAAATTTCAGGAAATTAAATTTAAGTTGCTATTCTGTATATACAAAATAAAGATATATTAAGAATAATAGAGTATTTCCTTTACCTGCAAAACATAAAAATAGATTTACAAATATAGTTCAAGAAATGTTTGAATCTGGAGAATCTTAAAAAATGCTGTTGACAATCAGATCCATAGCATTTTAACATAAATTACACCTGCCACGAAATCATTTCTATCAATTCATAGAATAAATGTCTCGGACACAAGTTCAAAGTAATATGAATCAAGGTTGCACTTAGATTGCATGGATTGTACATGCACAACAATAAATTTCAAGTCTTAAGAGAGACTAAAGAAAGAAATTAATAGCCTGAATATTTATCCAATCTGTTAATATTCGGATACGTCACATAGGATTTTTTTTAATTACAATCAATAAAGACATCACTATTCTTCAGGCTTGTTTGACATGCACCATTCTGCATCATTGGAGATTTTTAAGAGCAGATCAGACAAACACCGGTCAGGGATAGTCTAGATAATACTTAGTCCTGCCATGAGTGAAGGGGACTGAACTAGATGACCCCTTGAAGTACCTTCCCAGGGCCAGCTCCAGGCACCAACACGCCAAGCGCGTGCCTAGGGTGGCAAGCCACGGGGGCTGGCCTGCCAGTCGCCATGAGGGCAGCAGTCAGGCAGCTTTCAGCAGCATGCCTGTGGGAGGTCCACTAGTCCCACAACTTCGGCGGCAACTCGGCAGCAGGCACACTGAAGGCGCAGGACCGGCGGACCTCCTGCAGGCATGCTGCTGAATCCACATTACCAGTGGACCTCCTGCAGGCATGCCGCCTAAAGCCGCGTGACTGCCGTGCTTGGGGCGGCAAAATACACAAAGCCACGCCTGCGCCTTCCAGTCCTATGATTCTAGGATTCTTTTTTTGGGCACTGCTCAAAAGGAGGCTTAGAATCTTTTGGCTTTATTGTTAATATAAGCCAAGCACCATGCACAGAGAAACAATAAGCGCCCTTTCAGTCAGTCATCTATCTTCAAATAGCAGCCCTCATAACCATGCTCCTCAGTAAGCAGATGACTTGTCTAGGGCCTGCAACATCAGGAGTCAAAATTCTTTAGAGCAAAGGGTTTTGCCAGTGTCATTCCTAGATCTTACTTCATGAGAGGATCCTAGCAGAAGAGTGCCCTGATTTTCAGAGCTGCTGTGCTCCCACAAAGCCAACAGGAATTACTGGTGCGCTGCACCTCTGAAAATCAGGTCAGTTATTGTTAAAGAAAAATATGTTTCAAGAGTATTTAATTTTAAGAAATGTATCCATTGGAAGATTGCTTAAATTGGTTTCCAGGTGAATAACTTGGACTGTCAAAATACAAGTATCTTTGTGTAAACAAACTGAAAACAAACCAATCTTTGTACTTTAATCTATTTGCTTGACAGGCACAAATTAAAGATATGATGGAGGGAAAAAACAAAATCAATAGTTTATTCAATGAAGGCTCTAGCCAGGCAGCCTTACTAAATTTGTTAAGTGACTACAAAGTGCTGTAGCAAACAAAAATAAAGACCATTCCTACCCTGAGGCACGTACAATTACAAAAGATTGTCTAATAACAGTGCAATCTGCTGACAAAATACAGGCCCTGCAACACTAGGGGCTGGGAGCACTGGAAAAATTTCACCAGTGTGTGCGTATATTAAGAGTAATTTGTTTAGCTCTTTAATGATCCCTTGTAAAAATAAATGGAGCAGTCTCTACCAGAGGAAAGGGTCACAGCTGTGAGAAGTACAGAACCCTCAATTCTAGTCTTGGCAGGTAAATAGCATTTAAAGTTCACCTACAACATTAAAAAACAAATATTTTATGGATTATTTTTCCACTATTTAATGATAGCTGGTTGATTCTTCCCACGGTAGCTAGAAAGGCAGATCATCATCTGCTATCTATCAAGTTCTTCAGCACACGTGTTTTGAAATACTATGAATGTATTCTGCTGAAATGTATCTCAAAAGGTTGTTAAAAGAGATCTTCAGTTTCAATATTAATTCAATTCTTACACTTTTCTTCTCTTTAAAACAGAGTCGAGCTATTTAACAACAGCAGTGTCATGAGCTGAAGAATGCTGGCACTTGGGCAAATCTAGACATTCACTCCATAGGTCCAAAAAGTGTTTATCCAATTGTCTAATGTCATTCTGCAGAAATCCCCCAAGAGTCCACAGGTCTCTAAGAATTGTATAGAAGGAATCAAACTTCAGCTGATTTTAGTGTCATTTTTATGTGCATCTTTTAAAACCAATCAACTAAATGACTCCCACTGCATATTGCATAATAATTCAGATCATGAAACTTAACAAGGTGCGCATTACACTATGTTTTTGTTTGGCTGGTTTGGGGAGGGGTTATTTTTTGGGTTTTGTTTCTTGTTTCTTTTTACCTTTAAAGCTGCTGTTCCAGCATACTGTCTGCTTATGGAATCTCCATTGTTTGCCCACATTATCTGGTAGATTCTGTTGCATTTCATTGGCAAAGGCTGTTCTGGTGGCATCACACCCAACTTTTTCAGCTGGAATTTGATACATTTATTAGTGGATAAGGTCAAAGTGACATTCATTCTCAAACTATATAAATTCAAGAAAGAAAAAAGTAACATGGTACACATCATTTTAGTAATAACACCACTTACTAAATTCTCTTACTTATTTCATTTTACAATCAGAACCAAAGGTTATACTGTAAAAACAACATCCTTAATTTTTAGGCTGTATCCTTAAATATCTGCAGATATCAAATATTCATTCTATTTAGTTTGTCTTCAAAGGTGACATTTTTTTGAGCACAAAAAGCTACCAGGTTTATTTTTTTAGTGATCTAAGCAGAGAAAACTCCTAATTTTTACCGCAGGCAGCCAACCATAGGACATGTTTTTGTTTTTCCTCCTCTGAGCACGCCATGAGGAAAGCCAAAAGGCACAAAGGAGAAAGACCGCTTCTATACAGAGGTCTTACACTGAACCAAAGGAACAGCTGACTGGAATACTGCTAATCCAATGTAATTAGCAGATGCCACATGGAAAAGAAATGCATTTGTTGAGCCAGGTGGAAGCTACTGACCTAGCATTAATGAGAAAGTAAGGAACTCGTAAAGCAAGAAAAACAAAGAAGCAAGCATTAAGATTTCAAGCTAGTTGGCTAAAGATGGTCTCAGAGAGGAGCTGTTTTTCAGCCCAGTACCCATTAAGATAGCTCTGGTACTGGTGAGGATTTTGTTTTAGGTCATTTTCTGACTTTTTGAAGAAAAGAATAGTTACTCACTCATAACTTGTTCTTTGAAATGCATGCATATGTCCATTACACTATGTGTGCACGTGTCTTGTGCGCTAGTGTCAGTTTTCCCTAGTGATACATACAGGGCACTGATGCCTGAGCCTTAAGCTCCTCATGCTCGAACAGGAAAGTATAAAATGTGGAACTGCCCTGCCCTTCCTTCAGTTCCTTCACACCAGACCCCATGTTGGGGAAGGAGGGTGAGTCATGTAATGGACATACGCAACACACCTCAAAGAGCAACTGAGATGTCAGTCTCTTCTCCCAAAAATGTTAAGGGGCATGCCTCCCAATCCAAGAACTATTCAGAAGTTTAAACATTTAGGGGCATATGCACATTCCCAGGCTCCAGAAGATCCTGTTAACCTAGAACTTCTTAAGTTATGAAGGTATTTTCCAATGAGTTTCACTGGGTTAAATCACAAGTGTGACTTTTTCCTTTAGATTATTTTCTTACAGTCTAAATGCTAAAACGTCATTTGTGGACAAGAACACAATTTGTATTAAAAACTCATTATTGATTTGAGAAGTGTTATCAAATTTCCAGCATAAAGAGAATGAGGCATTTGCTCCTGGGAAGTGTGACAATTTTACCAGCAACTGGAGTTCTCTGAATACCATGCTTCTGCGGGTCTGTATTGTAGGAGTCATACCATGCCTAACAACCACAGAACAATTCTAAAGTAGATTAACCGTGGGGTGGGATGGAGGGGACAATCTCACAGATCTATTGTTCCAATGTTATTGCAGAATGCCCCACTCCATAACTCAATCTCAAGCAGTACGTCTACACTGCAATTAGACACCCGCAGCTGGCTCATGCCAGCTGACTCAGGCTCATGAGGCTCGGACTAAGGGACTGTTTAGTTGCAGTGTAGACGTTAGGGCTAGGGCTCCAGCCTGACCCCGGGACCCTCCCACCTTGCAGGGTCCTAGAGCCCACGCTCCAGCCCAAGCCAGAATGCCTACACCACAATTAAACAGCCCTTAGACTAAGCTCCACAAGCCAAAGTTAACTGGCATGGATCAGCTACAGATTTTTAATTGCAGTGCAGACATATCCCAGGACTCTAACCTAAGGTTTCGTGAAAGATCATCTTGCTTTGATTATTTGGAGGCAGAAGAGTCCAAGAATCAGAGGCAAGATGCTAGAAGGAAAAATCAAATCAATCCTTGTTGTACAACCAGAATCATATGGTCAGGATTCCTTGCTGCAGATGACATTGGAACTTGGCAGCACCTGTTTTCATAGTCAGATCAATTCATTATTTATACGAAGGGCCAGCTTGCCTTTATCTCAAGCACATCACAGAGCTTTTTCACCTCTTCCTGCACTGCATGTTGAATTTTCAAGGCTACATGCACCATCATCTACTTAATATCCTCTTCAGGCAGAAGATATAACCAAGGCTGAAGTTCCAAAGGAGGAAGCAGATGATTGTTGAACTATAAGAAAGCTCCTTAATCATCTACTCCTCTTGCCACCACTGCAAGGGAAAGATTCATTCCAGAAGAAAATGATCTGTCAACTATCTGTTTAGGATACCTGGAAAGATGGAGAATGATTGTCTCTCTGTGGTCAAGGGGAATGATCTCTCAGGCATAGCAAGCACTTAATATGCTGGTTGATGTGATATTTTATCCTCAGGTGCCTGAAACTAAAGAGCATCTCTGGACCCACTCATTTTTCTACCTATACCTAATTTTGTAAAAGAAAAAAGTATACACCAGCAATAATCACTGCCTATGAATTAATGAACAACTACAAATCTACATAATAAAACTGAAATAATAGTTCTGGTGACCCTAATGCCAGTCTCTTCTCCTGAAAATGTTAAGGACATGTCTCCCAATCCAAGAACTATTCAGAAGTTTAAACATTGGAAATGTGAATATGCCCCCAAGTCTCAAGAAGATCCTGTTACGTTCATAACTTAACAAGTTCTAGGTTAAATGCTGATTATCTTTTCATAAATAAAAAAAAATCTAAGATATTTATCACTTTAAAATTTACAAGTCATACATGCCTGCTGTTCCATGACCACTCTTGCAATAGCAGCCTGGACTACATTGGTCCGATCCAGACAGTCCATACAGTTAACACGAAAAATTCCTTCTTGTTTACAAATCACACCAGCTTGATCAACCCTTTCAAAGGTGGTAAAAAAACAGAAGAGGTAAAATGCTTATTGAGAGATCTTAAAATAACTGATCAGTCCATGCAAATAAAATAGAAAAATTTAAGTTAGAAAACATATTTCTATTAGACTAAACCATGGAATATTCATGTCAGTTTCATTCAGCATCCCAGCTACACTCCATTAGAACTGCGTGAAGTTTTTCAGATGAATAGTTTATTTGCTGAAAAATGCAGTTTGTCTACCTGAAGCTTCCTGCAAAGTTGTCAAAAAGTTTGGGTCGGGGGAGGAACATATGAACCATTCATAAAACAAAACAGTCAGAGGAGGTGGTAGTGGTAATGTCCACCTTAACTTTTAGCCCAGTAGTTAGGGCACTTGCCTGGGATGTGGGAGACCCAGACTCAATTCTCCCTTCTGCTTGATGTGGAAGTAGAAACCTGAACTTGGTTAAGTCTCTCACATTACAGGAGTGTGCCCTAACCACCAGGCTATAGTCACTCACTTTTCTCTCTAGCCCTATGGATTATTCAAGTATTTTATACACAGGTGAGAGCAAGAGATTCACCCCAGAATATCCCATAGTCTACTGGCTAAGGCACTCTCTTGCAGCAGGGGAGATTCATGTTCAAATTCCTGCTCCACATCAGACAGAGGGGATGAACAGAACCCATCTCCCATAAGCCAGATGAATGCCCTAACTATTTAGCTAACAGTTAGAAAGCGACCATCGGCACCATCATTATCACCTCCACCCATTCTAGACCTTTACTTCTTTTAACGTGAAAGAGTGCAAGTTTCCTTCAACCCAAAATGTAATTCATCCACTTTTTTGATTCATCAAAACTTCTTGGAATTGTCAGATTCTGTTTGAGACAAACCAATTTTTTTCTTTCAATTTTTCAGAACTACCAGCAACCCAAATCAGACCAGCTGACATGAGCCCCCTTTTCAGAATAGCTACCTCCCACTCCATTCCCCTTCACCCACATTTCTCCCCCATTATCCTGAACATGAAAGACAGCCCATTTATACTAAAAATTCAATATTCGAGTACATGCATACAAATTTAATTCTTTAATTTCAATATAAAAACAATGCTAGCTTTAGAACAATCACTAACATATAGGGGAATAATTCACAAAATTTCCTAAGTGTTGCAGAAAAACATCTCCCAGACACCAGTGACAATCTGATAGCACACTTCATTTTATCTACACACACCAATACGAAACAATGTACTGAACCATATACAATGTAATTCGCGAAAGCCACATCAACCATATATCAAAATGCATAAACATATAACCAATATACCTGGCTGAAGGTCAAGGGTTTTCATTGGCTGTTCAGGGTAAGGTTGGAGCTCTATGGGTGGGGGAAATGCATGATATTTCACATATAATTTCTTTAGGTTTTTTGTTTTGTTTTTTTCCCTCAAATTAACAACAGTGAACCTCAGGGAAGGGACAATGTTATTGGGAATTCTTTTGTTGTTAAAAGAATAGAATCATAAGCAGAATACATCACAATATTGACTCCAAGATGTTGATCTGCTAATGTTCAAGACAGGATGAAGATTGGAGGGAAAAGATAATCAGTGGAGAAATGTAAGGCCATAAAAATCCATCTAAACAAAGATTGTTTAAACTGTTTTTCCCCGACTCTTTCATTCAAATGTTTCTATAAACAATTGCATACCACCTTGAGCATACTAATACCTACCAACACCACTTCATATCAAGGATGATATCATGAATGGCATCAGTTAATGTTTGAACATTTTCAAACTTCATTCCTCTGCTAAAATAAAAGAGTTCACAAAAGTAAATAAAGTTTCAACTAGAAAAATGATGCAACACCACACAAGTCAAGTACAAACAAATATAAACTGATATCTAGCTAAATTTGAAGCAGAATTTATTCACAGTAGTTCTCGGGCAATGTACAAAGTTTAGGAAAATCTTTTCAAATTAAACCATTTAAAATATACTCAAACAGCTACATTGTAGCCATGCCTATCTTCCCTCCAGCATCTCAAAAATTCTCTTTCGATGCGTTCACCTATAAATGAGAGAGGATCTGGGGGGCAATTATAGTACGGTGCTAAAGAATGAACCAAAAGCAAAACAAAAAAGTGACAAATGATAAAATCTTTACATTCGTGTCATTTTCATCCTGAGGGTGCTCAACAAGCCTGACAGACAATATATGTAGAGATCATATTACCCATCATCAGAATGCAGCCACCTCAGTACTGAAATGCAGTAGGCAATCTGCTCCAGCAACATCATAATACGATCTAACATCCTCCTGTGTGCCCTCTGCCCTTCCCCAGCCATGTGATCCAGACAAGGGGACCAGAGGAGTTATTATTAATCATATTTATTATGAAGGTGCTTAAGGGCCAACCAAGAACAGGATCACATTGTGCTAGGCACTGTACAACACAGTAGACAGTTCCTGCACTGAAGAACTTACAATTTAAATGGACAATACAGACAAGGGGTGCAGGGAACTCTATAACACAAAGGCAGAGTGAACAATGTAATGGCAAAAAACAGCCCTGTTATTTCCATGTTTTGGGGGGTGGGGTGGATGAGTTCAGAGGGAATGAGCTAAATGGAAAGAAAAGGGAAGGGTAAGGGGGCGCTGAAAGGAACAGGGTTAGAGGAACAGAGCAGGGAAGGACAGATTACAAGAGGCAGGTGTGGCATGAAGTTTAGTTGAAGAAACTGTGAGAAAAGAGCAAAGGGAGAATTAGAGCAAACAACCAAAACACTAATGATGCTTTTTGAAACACCAAAACTGTCCAGGAGAAAACAATGGCAAGCTAAGCTATGAAAAACCCAAGTTATATTACCTTTGTTTACAAAAAGCAATATTTCTCTCTCTCTGTGAAAGTCAATGCATTTCACACTCTATTAGAGAATAGCTTCCCCTACCCACAACAACATTTCTCTCATTTTAGCAAATACTACAAGATGACATTTTAGAAAGTTCTTCTTACCAGTGCTCATGGAAGTCAAAGGAAACATAAGTAAGGTTTGAATTGTTGTACAGCAGCACTTGCTTAAGGTAAGCATCTCCAATAATCTTCTCTCGTCCAGTCTGATCCACCAAATTAATAACAACCTGTTCAAAAATTAAATGGATTTAACAGTTTGGTCATCTTAGTGAAGATACTTGCAGAATTACACTCTCTCTAGAAGGCAATGTATAAAACAAATTACAAAAACATGAAACAGTAAAAAAAAAATAAATAAGATTTATAAGTAATTGTGCTTAGCTTATCCAACACAAGGTTCTCTTCAGACACCATTTGTCCCCATTTTTGTTTTGGAACCCAAGTGATCAGGTTAACTGCTATAGTTAATCTCATCTCCAATAAAAAAACAAATGCTGATTTGACAAGCCCAATTAAAAGATTACCAAAAAGGTGGGTTTAATTACTATTTCTGGAAACTGCTGTATAATTTGGGAAAATCAAGTGCTATACCTAAAGTTTTAATTTTTTGATTGTTCTTTTAAAGTACTCAGATTGTTTATAAAGTATTTTTAAACTATTCACACTAGTTGTTAAGTTTTAGTAATAAATACACTCATAAGAGAAGTACAAGCCTAAAACACACCTGTTTCTTGTAAATTTTCAGTTGCTCTTCAAAGTGTGCACAGAAATAGGGTATAGTTTCCTTTTCACCTACAACGTAGAAGGACACTGTGAAGAACTAATCATCTCCTTTCATTTGATTCATATTTAAGGTATTAACTCATATTCAAGTTCACATTATTAGGTACCTTGGGTTAAGAAAAACCTGCATGTGCATGGAGGCAGCATGATACATTCTACAGGATCCTATTAATGCATTATACCTTCTGAGGTAAACATTGACACGGTGGAGATCCAATTAACTGATATTCCACATTACTACTGTGTTACTTACTTACCATCATAGTGCAGAGGTGAGTATCTTAAACTAAAACATTCTCTTTTATTCTTTGGATGCAAGCCAATCTACTCTTTCCTTTTCTATTTACAAACCTTTTCAACCTTTCTATGCCAGCTCCATATTTCATATGAACCTCCTTCACCTCAGAAGTATCTTAAATGTTTAAATAATCTTGTAAAAGTATTTACAGCTGGTTTAAATGTAAACATTAGAACAGGATAGCACAGAGCCTGCTAAAGAATAAAAAAGTTCACAAAGCGTCCAAGGCTGAAAGTAAACTATATTCTTAAAGATGTAATGGCACACACTAGGAGAAACAATCTGGAATACATTTAACTAATGAAGTAGGATTTTATATCTCTGACATTAAAACTGATCCTGACAGATGCTATAGCCTACCTATAAATCTTCCAAATTCATTGAAATCCTCTTCAAATTTCCCACCAATTTTACTAGGAATTCAGACGGTCCGATCACCACAGTATTGAATTGCACAGTCCCATGAACCAATGCCACACACAGAGTGTCTTTAGCATTTCAAACTGTTGTGATATGATGAGGGGGGAGGGAGATTTTCCTATGCTTTTATTGCTCACTGTTTTTTCTCATCTTTAGTGCAAATTCATTTACACTTTACTCTTCTAGGATCTGGCAAGAGATCCTTTTTCAGCTATTTCAAGGGCATTAGCAAACTCTTCACAAGACATCAGAATCTGTTAGTGCTTTACAAGAACTTGAACCTGACAAGATTATGCTGGCAAAAATACTAACCTTCACCACTCTACTAACACAGCCAAAAGCTAAGTATCACCATAAAGATATACCTTTAATTTTTGTTTTATGGTGGCATTAAGGACAAGTCTAGACATGTCCTTAATGCCACCATAAAACAAAAATTAAAGGTAGTTTAGACTCTGGATGCAGTTTAGACTCTGGAAGTGCGAACAGCACTGTGCATCAAAATGCTATGCTGTAACTCCCCTGTGTGGATGCTGCAGCCACAAACTAAAAAGTTCCTACTTCAAATAAATGGAATCTTGTCTGAAGACAACTATGTTAATGTGAAGTAGGAAACTTTGTTTGCATCCAAAGCATTCACATGGAGGAGTTACAGTGCAACACTTTGGTGTGCACTGATATTCATGCCCCTCCAGTCCAAAGTGCAGAACCGTGCAGACATGTCCCTAGAGACCCAATCAGGATAAAGGCCCCATTTAGCTAGAAAAGGGGTTGGGAACCTAGGGCACACATGCCAAAGGCGGCACACAAGCTGATTTACTGTGGCACACTGCTGCCGGCCAGGTGTCCCTGCCACCGGCCTGGATGGACAGAACCCCGGGCTGGCAGTGGACTGAGCGGAGCCAGAGGCTGGGACCCCGCCTGGCAGGGGCTGGCATACAGAACCCCAGACCGGCAGTGGGCCAGCAAATGGAACCCCAGACCAGCAGCAGGCTGAGCAGCTCAATCTGCTGCCAGTCTGGGGTCCCAGCCGCCAGTCCGCTCGGCCCACTGCCAGTCTGGGGTTCCATCCGCCGGACTATGTAAATGTAGAATGTATTACTGGCACATGAAACTTTAAATTACTGCGAATAAATGAAGACTTGGCACACCACTTCTGAAAGGCTGCCAACCTGAGCTAGATGCTGTGCAAACATAAAGGGAGGGTTGTCTTTTTCTATAAAAGAAAAACACCTAAAATAAAATAAGGAAGTCCCTCTTCTGAAGAGTTTACAGTCTGACATTAACTTTTAGCCCTAAATCAGCAACTAACTTTAAGTGCAGATTCTTCAAAATAGTCTGTATTATCAGAAGTATGTTGGGAACTCAATTATCCTCCTATATCTGAGAGATATGGGGACTCCTTAAGTATTGAGTTCAACTCAAGGACAGAGAAGCTATTTTAAAATTGGATCAACTCACCATTACTACTTTAAGTTAAAAAAAAAAAAAAAAGTGTTGATCAGAGGTTAATAGAATAACTAAAATGTTCAAAGTCAATTATTTTTAAGTGATCTGGGTACATTTTACAGACTCCACAGATTACTAATACTTACTCTTGTCCAGTCGTGGTCGTGGGTTGTACCTGTATCCAGCCTGACTCCAGAACACTGGCACAGAGCCTCGTGTTTGAATAAATGAGAGAGTATGATTATGGACATGAATCAATTGCTCTGTCTCCACATAATTTGCCACGTTCCCATTTTTATCAACACCTCTTCGCTTATACCGCATCCCTAGAAGACAAAGAGAAAGATATTGATCAGTTTATTCAAGCAAGTTGTGTAATTTTTTAAAAATTAATCCTAAATATGGATATTGTGTACACTTCTGGAAAGTGTTTTTGGTGGTAAGGAAGTAGATTATGTGAAATACGAGACAAATCAGCCAGGCTACCCCAACTGACAACACTGATGTCTGGTTCCTTTTCTGGCTCCCATCTCCCCTTTTATTTTAATTTGGCAGAGATGGAACAAAGCTTTGGTTTTAGTCCTTATCCTCCCCTGCAACTATTCCCAAGGGTTGCTTTTGTCTATACAGCCTATACAACTGTACTGAAGCAGGATCTTAGTTGTAAGAACAGTACTACCATTACGACAGTACTTCCTGGAAAAACCACAGTGGTAATATCACTTCAGTAACATCACTTTCATTCTTCCCTTCCCCTTCTATTCCTAAACACTGCTGCAGTGAGTGTTACCTTCATATTAGCACAGGAACAAGATTAAGAGTCAAGTTCTGATTTGTAAGTGCTATGTGTTACTATTGGAGCAGCCCCATAGCAGGAGTTAACTATATGAAAAAAATAGAAATAAAAAAGTAAAGCTGAGAGGGGCAGAGGGGTCTGACAGTAATCCAAATCGCACCATTTAGTTATCACAAATCTAAAAAGTAATTAATCCACTCCAAAAGGCATCTAGCCTTGGTAGAGCAGATTTCTACCAAATGAACACGTACAAGCACAACCCGAACACTAAAAACCAAAATACTAAATTGAAAGTCAAACTACAGATCATCTTTGACTGATCGATGTTCCAGTTTACAGAACAGTAATGAAGAATGCTCCATGAGCAGCTTCAAGATTTGGAATATGGGCAAAATGAAAGCAATTAAATTTCCATTTTTATACCTAGTTCTGTGCATTTTAAATATTTCTTGCCGCTGTGGCTATTATACTTTGTTTTTCCATCCAGGGTCCTCTGGCCTGATTACCAAGTACAGTAGTTTGGAAAAGTTTATAACGGTTTACATCAGTATTCCAAAGGCAAGAAAGTTAGTAAGTTTGAGTAATTACACTCATATTAAGTAGGAAACTAAATGTATATAAAACATGGAAATGTAATTCCACAATATTAGAATAAGAATCAATCCCTGAAGCAGCACTGGACTTTTGAACTAAAGAGCATTAGCTAAATAGTACTGCGTGGTGGGTGCGTGGGGGTGTCAGAAGGACGTTATGTAACTAACAGTATCTAAACTTTAAATCACCATTTTCCTCAAAATTTCTAAGGCACCTAGAAGATGGCAAGGTTTAAAAACAAAGCTTAAGTTTATTTTTATGTACAGATTTGGAGGAACTAATTTCACAAAACATTTGAGGTTAGTGATTCAGTTGTTTCTCACTTATCAGTGAATTTTGGAGTGTGGTTCTGGACTGTGCCATGGAGCACTATTAGTTTTGAAGTTTTATCCTTCACATCCCTTTTAACATGATTAATATCTTGGACACTCTGCTTACCAGCTCTGTGCCGACTTCGGCGTGAGATAAGTGCTACTAGAAATCGTGGGTGAATATCGTCTACACAAATTGGGTCCTGAAGAGGCGTCTCTGGACTGCTTTTCTCATCATCAGACGCCTCATTGTAATTAACTACAAGTTCTTCAATCTGTACAAACCCCTGGATGATGGGTATAATCCAAGAGTCCACTTCAGTGTTCTGTAAATTACAAAACACATTTACATCTATACCAGTTTTAACAGTTACTTTAAACTATCTACAGAGGTTTCTGACATTATTGCTATTTCTGCAGGTGTGCTTGGTGTTACTCTGGCTTTTAGAAAAAGGTCTTCTCAAAACTCAGGTCCAATCCCACAAAAATTCCCAGAATGCCTTGCCTCTTCATTTTGTATGAACACCTTTTTTGCCTTCTCTTCTGATACTGATGGTGCTTTTATTTTAATCAGTGGAGCCAGAGGGTTTTTTTTGGGGGGTGGAGGGGGAGGGAGAGATTGGTGAAAAATAAACCAAAGGAGCTCCCCTGGTGCATTACAATGTAACCTAAAAGTTTCATCATATTGCTCACTTTATTAATTAAAAAAAAGTTACATTCTTTAAGGATTCATTTGTGTTTTACAGACAGCATCCAAATAAATGGAAGAGATCTGTTGGGTAAATAATATCCTTCCAGACAAGAAGCAAAGAGTTTTCGAATATTCAGATTGGATTTTTTTTTTTTTAAAACATCCACAATAAGTATCCCTGTTGTAATGCTGAAAGATTAAATCATCCTTGCTAAAATGTCAGATCAGCACCAAAGTCTACTCACTTAAGAATTTCCAGAAGGCTTTCAGAAAAGAACTCTCTCATTTATCGGTCTTTTCAGGAGGGAAAAAGTAGTTCTTTTCTTCTTTGTGGAATTCTCCTCTAGCTGCATTTTATGTTGCACTGCTTTTTGTCTGGCTCAAGAGAATCTCTGTTCGAGTCACTTTCAAAATAGTGCAAGTAAAGAATGTTGCCGGGATCAGGTGCACTATCGTGTCACAAGAATTATACATTCCATTTATCTTTTTAAACTAGTTGCCATAAATGGAAGAAGTTCATCAGATCAAATGCACAGAGATCAAAATTAATGTCAGAGAAATGCTACTTCTACTTAAAAGAGCCTCACATATTCGTGGAAAGACAGGCCTCACACATGCAGCAATTAACCACACAGTATAAAAGAATAACCAAAATGGCCAAATCTTAAATGATGCATATATGGTTTAAGATTAGTTCTCCCTTAAATATAAATGTTAAATAGAAATAAACTTTTTATATTCTAAATGTACACATAAAACAAGAAAATGTAATAAAGATAAGAGACTATACTATGCTTGATATTAGTTGTATTCTCTAAAACAGTTGTCCCTAAACTGTGGTGAGTACCCACTAGGAGGGCATGGAGGAATGTGGCGGGGAGAGGAGGGGCACAGCAGAATCCGGGCCAGCCCCCATGGGGCGGGGGCGGAGACAAAGCACCACCCAGTCCTGCTCTGCCCCCAGCCGCAACTCCACCCCACCCTGGCCCCAGCCGCAACTCTGCGCCCTGCTCTGCCCACACCCGCAGCTTCACTCTGCCCCCAGCTTCACCTCCAGCCAGCTCTGTCCTCATTCGCTCTCCACCCCCAGGCCAGGGCCATCTCCAGCCCTTTCCCCATCCCCAGTTCTGCCCCAAGCCTTGCCTTCAGCCCAAACTGCTCTGCTGAGTCAACTGTGCAGTAATGGAACGGGGGGCGTGGACAGATTCCATTACTGGTAAAGGGTGGGGTGACAGGAAAAGTTTGGGCACCACAGCTCTAAAAGGAAGCCTCTACTGAAATAAGCTGTGAGTTGTGTCATAAGTCATCAAGTTTCTTATACTCCTACAAATTGTCATGTGAATTTGCCCCAAACTATCCTCTTTTTGGCTCCAAAAAGAAGCTGTCATATTTGTCATATTTCCATTAGTTGTAAAACTAATTTTCTAAATTTTTTACCTTGTGGACAAAACCTTTATATACACCACTACCTCGATATAACACCACCCGATATAACATGAATTTGGATATAATGTGGTAAAGCAGTGCTCTCCGGTGGATCAAAGCAAGTTCGATATAATGCAGTAAGATTTTTTGGCTCCCAAGGACAGCGTTATATCGAGGTAGAAGTCCCTGGTCTTGCAATTCTCAATAAATGAGAAGACTCCCACAGGAAGATGGTGCATTTAATGGCCAAGTTTTATTTTTTAAAACCACAGATGACAGAAGGCAAATGTTAAACTTTGTTTTGAAGTTTCTAGTGAGCCCAGCTGTTTAGTTTTAACCTTTAAATCACTGTGATATATTACACTATGTTCATCTATGAGCTTGAAAATTTAGACAACAGTCTTAATGAAGCATTTCTAAATCATATTTATATTTAAGGAAAAGTTAAAGTGGGTTGTTTGCTGCTTTATCACTTACATATCAGCCATACATACTATACTAACAAAAGCTCAGGATACTTTGATGCACAGTACCACTTTGTACTCTGAATACTATTACTTACTTGTATTACTATAGCACAAAGGAGCCACCATAAAGGGCCAGGATCATAGAATCATAGATTATTAGGGTTGGAAGGGACCTCAGGAGATCTAGTCCAACCCCCTGCTCAAAGCAGGACCAATCCCCAAATGGTCCCCTCAAGGATTGAACTCACAACCCTGGGTTTAGCAGGCCAATGCTCAAACCACTGAGCTAAGTATTGCACAGACATAGGCAACCTGGGCAGCCAGCCAACCAGGGAAGAGGCACCCGTTTCCTGTCAAGGTTCCTAGAAGTCCCCTACCAGGCAGGCGGCCAAGGTGCTAGGGAGCCTAGCACATGAGCTACCAGGAAAACAGGCAGGTTTCTGTGGAAAGTTTAGTTAAAATCAACATAATCCCACAGAATATTTCCATTGCAACAAACCTGCATTTTCCTTTGGACAACTATGTTAGAAAATTTCTGATCACCTCTACTGAATTGTGCTCAGCTTTAACAAATTTAAGATACACTTTTTAGAAAACAATTACTCACATCAGTATTGATGAGATCTTGAATCATGTGTTTGTTCCAAAAGAATCTGTCATCAACCTATAGGAGAATAAAAATGGCAGTATTTTAAACAAGGTTTTTCAGAGCCTCTCAGTAAAGACACAGATGTGATCCCAAACATGAACTAACTACCCAGTAACTCCAACTGGTTATCCAACCCTTCGCTGCTTGCTCTTTTTTTTTTTTTTAAATCCAAAACATTTTGAACACATCTCAGACCAAGACACGTTTCTGGTAGTTTTTAATTTTGTTTCCATTATGCAGAAACCTAATGTAGGTCCAGTTGATATATTATACCAGCTGATGATCTGGCCTTTAAAAGTTTCAAAAGCAATACCACTAGGACTCAGAACAAATACAGTATGTTGAAAACAAAGACTGGGCAGTCATCTGCTGACATAAATACTTACTTCCCTCCACAGCAGCAAGTTAGTCTTCTCACGTGAGCTTTGCTTCTGGACAGAGTTTGTTAGGTCATAAGTCAGACTGTAGTAAAAGGAGTCTGAATCCATGAACATTTTGAAGAGTTCTTCTAATAATCTCCTCTCTAGTTTCTCCTTCTCCTTACTTTCTTTTATCTGCAAGACAGAAGATTATTATTACCTTTTCAATGGAGCTAAATAAAAATCAGGTAAGGACACTTGCAGACTAGCATGCACACACTAAGGAAAACAAGTTTCAGAGTAGCAGCCATGTTAGTCTGTATCAGAAAAAAGAACAGGAGTACTTGTGGCACATTTAGAGACTAACCTCTAAGGTGCCAAAAGTACTCCTGTTCTTTTTAAGAAAAACAAATTTTCCTGATGAAGAGGCCCATGTAGATGTAGGCAAGATCAAATTTAACATAAAACAAAGTAGCAGTAGTAATAGATTCTTAGAGGTGCTGGGCACAAATGAAACTTTCCTCGTGCATCTCATGTATTGCAAAGCATTTTTTCCCCCAAGAACAGTATCCAGAAGGCGGTGCAAGCAAGCTGGACATGAACATATTTTATAGGCCTTTTGGGGAATTTTATGAAAAACTATTGGCCTAACAAAATGTTTTGCTTAATTACTCAGGTTTATTCAATTTAACTTCATTCAAGATTTCAACCCACTAAATATTACCATTGAGCTTTCAATCTAGAATTGAAGACTTAATAGAAGAATTTTGGTAGAGTAGAGTCTCTCTGAGAAGACTTACCAAGTCTTCTTTTTAACTTCAACACTATGAAGACACAACCAGAGCCACTTACCAAGCAAGCAGTCATACTCACATGTATAGAAGTTGGGGATCTCACCTGGAGTAATTTTGGTGATTTAAGCTATTTTATTAGTGATTCTTCAGAAGGGTGTTCAAAGACAAAACTGACTGAGGGAGAGAGATGCATGTGAAAGATTCTTCCTCTCATGATCATGAACAGAACAAAAATAAAGCATCTCTGGCACTTAGAAAGGCCTTGTTGCTACAGCAAAATGCTGCAGATGTTGAGGTAATATTACACTGTTGTCTGTAATAAAACCAGCAACTTAGAAGTGACTATAGTAAATGATCAGAGGGGTAGCCGTGTTAGTCTGAATCTGTAAAAGCAGCAGAGAATCCTGTGGCACCTTATAGTCTAACAGATGTTTTGGATCATGAGCTTTCGTGGGTGAATACCCACTTCGTCAGATGAATGACATATATATATCAATATAGTAAATGAAAATGCCCTGTGCCCCTTGGATTTATTCAGCAGAGCTAAACTGGATTCTGAGCCAAACTGGGAATCATTCCAACATATTTCAGCTGAAATGTAAATTCTTAACAATGTCAACAATTCTTAACAATGTCTATTATTGTCTTCGTAAGAGAGGAATGCCACTCCAATCTGGGTGCCTTTTTGGGCTGTGTGGCCACATATGGGGGAACAAATTGTGCTAAAAGAACTTTCTTGAGAATACAAGGAAGCAGTTTTCAGCTGAGGTCTTTAAATCATGAAGAAACAGATGAGTTTAGGGCCACACATAGCAGCCATCTTTCACTCTTACTACGGAGTTCCCTAAGCCATGCAGAAGTAGTAGACGGCAACCATCTCCACTTTAGCCTCTTCTGCCCACACTTCTGAGGACCAGTTGAACAGGTCATTCATTTTTGCTACGCTGAATTGCTAGCAAAGTCCCTCTTGCTGCCTCCCATTCTCAAGAAATGTATGCACGTAAAGCTTCTTGCCAGACTATGGAAGCTCCAGGATAGGTGCAGCTCTGATATGGTTTCAGGAGAGAAGACACTCACTTGTCACTTTAACAGGTAGTATACCCAGAAAAAGAAAGTCAAGAAAATGACTGAAGAAACTTCTTAACCTGTAATTAGGCTTGGCAGAATTTGATTTTCATTTTGTTATAATTTTGAGGCTAATATAAATAAAAAAGCTTAAAAATAAACATTTACCAATTTAAGTTTTCACAGTTGCTGGAAATTATCAGGGTCAGACAATTATTTAATCATAGTAGACTTAAGAAGTTAAGACGCAAACTATCAACATCAAATGTCAAAGGAAATAGCCTTACATCAAACTCTAGCAAGTTCTCAGGCTGCATTTTTCTTACTTCGCTTACCTGTAAATTGCAATCATCATCCAGGGGAATATTTTTGTTTGTGTATACAGTGAAATCGACATTTACCAATAAAAAAAAAATCGAATCCTTCCAAGCCTATCTATAACGGTAATACTGAAGTCTCGGGCCCCAGTGTGTGTGACCATAGAGGTAAATTAAATGCAACACCTGAATGACTTATTTGGAAATGCTACTGATTGGCTGCTTGCTACAGCTTCCCTCTCATCTCCATCCCCCCCCCCCCCCCCAACACACACACACACACACGCACAGTCTCGTGACCCCACTTCCCTCCATGCCACTCTCAGTCCTTCCCTCCCTCTATATGTGGGTTTTATATTGCCAAACATCACCACAGTATCCAAGAATCTTCCGTATAAAACCAAACAGCAGCAAAAACCCTTACAGATTTCATGGAATTCCCCACTCCTCTTCTCCTTGCTCCCCCTTCCTTTGCCTTTCTGTTTAGGTATTCCACTCCTACCATCCCCTGTCCAACTCTACCTCCAACATTTTTTTTTCCACTATGGAACTAGCTCAAGGCTTGTAAGCCATTATCTTGTATGTTATAAACCTTCCCCTCCTCCTCATCCTCTTTACTTTTCTTGTCTATTTAGATTGGCCATGAGTAAATTTAGGCTGGAAATTAGAAGACAGTTTCTAACCATCAACAGAGTGAGGTTCTGGAACAGCTTCCAATAGGAGTCGTGAGGGCCCAAATCTAACCTGTTTTAAGATGGAGCTTAATATGTTTATGAACAGGCTTATACAACATGGTTGGCTGCGACAGCAGGGGACTGAACTTGATAATCCAGGAAGTCCCTTCCAGTCCTATGTTCTTATTGTTAACTATTTGGGGCAACAGGGTGCAAGCTGTTGGGTCTACCAGATACTACAGCAATACAAAACTAATAGTATTTAAAGTATATCCCAATCAGTATCAAGAATGAAAAGTGTATTAAAAAGAGGTAATTAACTTTACTGGAAAAAATGCACAGGGGAGGAAAAGGTAGAGGACATAATAGAGAAAATGCCATAGTATAAAACTAGGATTGTATATCAAACATCTTCAGAAATAAACTTTTATAAAAATCAAACACTGTCAACTCATTTGTTCTTTGAAAAAACATTTCTCTATTTTACATGTGACAACTGTTTAACTTAAATAAATCATCCATGAACCAACCAGTTCTCCACTGAGGACTCAAAAATGCTACTCCCAAAACAATATCAAGTAGAGTACTTTCAAAAGCACAATTTGCCACAAGGAAAATCTTCCTAGAGATCACATTCAAAACATCATCTTTTATGAAAAGTTTCTTCTTTTATTTGCTCTATACGTATTGTTACAATCAATAACTGGCTGATTACATTATCAAGCTTCAAAGTGCTAACACCTTGTTCAATAAAAGTGATAAAAAATACCAACCCCATAGATTCAAGTGCCAAACCAAAATCTTTAATAGAAAAAAAGTAGCTTAGAGGTGTGAAAAAGTGAACACATACCATAAGTTAAACAAAAAAAATTTAAATATTGATTCAAGATTAAGCCTCCATCTAGTTTCCCTAAAAAATGCTGGATGTGTATATACACTTCATTACAGGACAGAATTCAACTGAGTATTCTTTGTAGCACTATCTCTGAGAGTTTAACATCAGCATCACCCTAAAAGCTTATCTCCAACTATCACAAAACATTGTTCTGCAATCTCCTCAAAATATTTTAAAAAATGGAAGCACTTGTTTTTAAATCAAAAGTTTTCAAGTTATCAAAATTTATCAGTAACACGTGAGGACTTGGGCACACCTACCACAAATACATAGGGGAACATCCCTTTAAGTCAATCCTATCATCTGGGTTCTATGGAAGGACCCCAACATTTAGGAAGAATTATTGGCAGAAACCACATAACAGGTCAGACTGCAGAGACTTGCAATAAATAACAAAAATAAATGCATTAATAACCACGCTGTCCCTTTAGACTGTACAAGTTATTTAAAAGCATAAACAAGGTATTTTACTTTGTGTGATGTAAGTCTACTTTTTGAAGAGTCTCAAACTAATTCAGCATTGGTTTATTCTACTCCACTGAGGATTTAAAACACAAAACTAAAAAGCACCAGATACAACAGTGGATGTAGAAATTAAAGTTTTAGTAGATCATGGGGATCATCTAGAGACGGGTTCTGAAATGCTGAAATTAATGCAACTAGCTTGTTTGTATCGCATACAGTATGTACACGTGTGCTACTGTTTGTTAGATTTAGCTCCTCAGTGTCACTTCAGATTTCTTTCTACAGCGTTTGGAGAAACCTTCATCTCTCATCCACTAGGTACACAAATCCAAAAATAATCTGAAGTGTTTGTATCTTTTTCAGGCTACTTTCCAGGTGAAAAGTTGAACTGTTTTTCTACTTTGCTGGAAACTGAAATTAGTCCTGAAATTAATTAGGCAATATTTACAGATCTCTGCTCTGTTCCAGCCTTGTGGATTTTGTTTCAAGATGTTGACTTTATAATTAGGGGTATAAGAAAGAAGAATGTTTTGTATGCACGTTTCCCCTTACTACAGAGTTAGCAACTAGTAGTGTTTTATAAAGATGAAAAATATCTCTATTAACTCCACTTCACCAGGATAACTCTTCAAATGTACTTCACATTCCAAGTGAACATAATTCTGTAACAGTTGAAGATTTAATGCTATGGGCCCACCTTCTGCAAATCTGTATTACATACAATCAAATGAACGAGCATGAGGACTAAAATGAAATACTCAGGATTGAAGTCAACTTGTTTTCTGTGTGTTACATAATACATAATTCTTGGTCTTTTACTGGTTTTCTTTACAGGGCATATTATGTTACTCTGGTTATTAACCACAGCCTTCAAATCACTAAATCAAAAATGCTTTGAAAAACCACACAAATTAAATAGTAAATCCTCACCTTCTTTTTATTTGCAGACACATTTGATTTAATTTGAGTAAAGGTCTTGAGTAGAAATTTAGAGTCATCTGGAGACTGTGTAATCTTCTCTGGCTTATTTATCCCAAAGTGATGCTTTTTACAGAGCTAAATAATAAAAAATATACTGTGTCAGTTAAAGTTGATACTTAACATTTATCCCAACAGCAATTTTTATTTACTACCTTTTAAATTAAATTAGATTTCATTAACATGTACTTAAACTCTCAATAAGATTAAAAATAAATGCTAATATCTTCAGAGTTTAATAAAAAGTATTTACATATTTCCATCTACTTCTTGCTGTGTTAATTGCATGCCTTACAATGTGTTCTTTATTCACTGCAGTAACTACTTATACATAATAAAAAAGGTGACAAAAATCAAACCAAGTATTTTGACATGTACAGTACAAGCATGTTCCGCCAAAGAATGCTTGTCAATACTGAACTGCCACTAAACGATACAAACGTGGATTATGAAAAGCTCTGTTAATTGTTGTTAATCTTTGGAAGTCACACTGATATTTTAAATTGCTGAATAAATTCTTGTTTTAAAGAGGGAAAAGACGGTTACTCACCTTTGTAACTGTTGTTCTTCGAGATGTGTTGCTCATATCCATTCCAATTAGGTGTGTGCGCACCGCGTGCACGTCTGTCGGAAGATTTTTACCCTAGCAACACTCGGTGGGTCGGCTGGACGCCCCCTGGCGTGGTGCCGCTATGGCACCGAATATATACCCCTGCCGACCCATCCGCTCTTCAGTTCCTTCTTGCCGGCTACTCCGACAGTGGGGAAGGAGGGTGGGTTTTGGAATGGATATGAGCAACACATCTCAAAGAACAACAACAGTTACAAAGGTGAGTAACCGTCTTTTCTTCGAGTGCTTCCTCATATCCATTCCAGTTAGGTGAATCCCAAGCCTTACCTAGGCCGTGGGGTCGGAGTGAGATACTGCAGCGTATAGAACCGCAGAACCGAAGGCTGCGTCCTCTCTGGATTGTTGCACCAGGGCATAATGGGAAGTGAAGGTATGTACTGAAGACCACGTAGCTGCTCAAAATATCTCTTGGATGGGTACTCGAGCTAGGAAGGCGGCCAATGAGGTCTGAGCCCTGGTAGAATGAGTGGTAATATGTCCCGGAGAGACCTGAGCGAGATCATAGCAAATACGGATGCACGCCATTACCCATGACGAAATTCTCTGAGAAGAGACGAGTAGGCCTTTCATCCGATCTGCCAATGCCACAAAACGTTGGGGCGTCTTGCGGAAGGGTCTCTTTCGGTCAATGTAGAAGGCGAGCACCCTACGGACGTCGAGGGAATGCAACTGATGCGGGCGCAGAGGGATCAGGTTGGCTATCGAGTGGTCCAGCAACATGATGTACCAGTGCTGTCTGGGCCACACAGGGGGCGATCAGGATCAGGTGAGCCCTGTCCCTGCGGAGCTTTAAGAGAACCCTGTGCACCAGTGGGAAGGGTGGAAAGGCGTACAGCAGCTGGTTCTTCCATGAGATTACGAAGGCGTCCGATATCGAGCCCGGGGCGAGACCCTGAAAGGAGCAGAACTTCTGGCACTTCCTGTTGTCATGGGAAGCGAAGAGGTCTATGTGGAGAAAGCCTCACTTCTGGAAGATGGAATGTAGAACGTCCGGGCGAAGCGACCACTCGTGAGACCGAAAGGATCTGCTGAGATGGTCTGCCAGGGTGTTCCAGACTCCCAGGAGGAACGATGCTACAAGGTCTATCGAGTGGACTATGCAAAATTCCCACAGTTGGATCGTCTCCTGACAAAGGGGGAGGATCGAGTCCCTCCCTGCTCGTTTATGTAGTGCATGGCCGTTGTGTTGTCGGTAAGCACTGAAACACAATGACCTTGCAGATGTTGTAGAAACGCCTGGCACGCCAGGTGGACTGCTCTCAGCTCCTGGACGTTTATATGCAACGCTAACTCTTGAGATGACCAGAGGCCTTGCGTGCGACGATGGTCTAGATGAGCCCCCCAACCGAGAGACGACGCGTCCGTCGTTAGGGTCACCGCAGGCTGCCTCGGATGGAACGGCAGTCCTGCACAAACCAGGGAGGGTGTTAGCCACCGGTTGAGGGAGTCCAAGACGGTCTGAGGAATGGTGACCACCATGTCTATAGTACCTTTGCCTGGACGGTACACTCAGGCGAGCCAGGTTTGAAGGGGACGCATGCGTAGTTTCGCATGCTTGGTTACAAATGTACATGGGGCCATGTGACCGAGGAGGCTCAGACAGGTGCGAGCCGAGGTCATCAGAAAGGTTTGGAGGCTTTGGAGGCTTTTTATAACAGAGACTAGTGCCTGAAACTGGGGCAGTGGCAGGCAGGCTTTTGCAAGTTTTGAGTCTAGAATGGCCCCAATGAATTCTATTCTTTAAGTGGGCACGAGAGTAGACTTTTCTAGATTGATCATGAGGCCCAGTCTCTCGAATAGGTCCGTGATGATGGCTACGTGCCGGGTGACCTGGGCCCCGGAGGTCCCTTGAATAAGCCAGTCGTCTAGGTAAGGAAACACATGTATTCGCTGACGACGGAGGAAGGCGACCACTACCACCATGCATTTTGTAAAAGCGCAAGGGGCCACAGAGAGGCCAAACGGAAGAACCGCAAATTGGAAATGTCGGCGGTGCACCGTAAACCATAGGTACCATCTGTGCAGGGGATAAATAGCGATATGGAAATATGTGTCCTTCATGTCGAAAGCAGTGTACCAGTCTCCGGGATCCAAGGATGGGATGATGGTCCCCAGGGATACTATGCGGAACTTCAACTTTTTCAAAAACATGTTGAGTCCGCGCAGGTCCAGGATGGGTCAGAGACCTCCTTTTGCCTGGGGGATTAGGAAATATCGGGAATAAAATCCCTTGTCCCTTAATTTCTCCAGTACCTCCTCTATAGCTCCGATGGAAAGGAGCGTACGGACCTCTTGCCAGACGAATTGCTCGTGAGAAGGGTCCCTGAAGAGGGACAGGGAGGGAGGGGGCAAAATAAACTGGAGGTGATATCCAAATTCCACTGTGCGTAGGACCCAACGATCCGAGGTTAATTGGGCCCACGCAGGGAGGAAGGAGAAAAGGCAGTTGGAAAACTGAAGAGGATCCTGGGGAAGGACCGGTGCTCTGCTCTCGGGCGCACCTTCAAAAGTTTGGTTTGGGTCCCGCTGATGGTTTGGCAGGACCGTTATTGTGGCCCCCTTGGGAACTCAATTGCCGTCTGCGGTTCCCGCGACCACGGCTTCTGCCAAAGTCTGGTCATGGCCTGGGTGGCGGGTAAGGGCACTGGGGCTGGCTACGGAAGGACCTTCGTTGGGTTTGCGGGGTATGCATCCCAAGGGAATGCATAATCATGCGATTATCCTTGAGACTTTGGAGTCTAAGGTCCATTTTCTGAGAGAAAAGGCCCTGGCAATCAAACGGGAGGTCCTGGATGGTGTGTTGCAGTTCGGGAGGTAGACCTGATACTTGCAACCACGAGATCCTCCTCATCGTGATTCCCGAGGCCACGGTTCTGGCCGCGGAATCGGCAGCATCCAGCAAGGCCTGCAGGGAAGTCCGTGCCACTTTCTTCCCTTCTTCCAGAAGGGCCTGGAATTCTTGGCAGGAGTCCTGTGGGACCAGTTCAGTGAACTTACCCACCGACTGCCAGCTGTTATAGTTATATCTGCTTAGCAGAGCCTGTTGGTTAGCCGCCCTAAGCTGGAGGACCCCGGCAGAGTATACTTTACGTCCCAACAGGTCCATCCATCTAGCCTCCCACGATTTAGGGGCAGGGGCTTGCTGGCCATGGCGCTCTCGCTCATTCACAGATTGAACTACCAGAGAGCATGGAGGAGGATGGGTATATAAGTATACGTACACTTTAGAGGGTACAATGTACTTTCTTTCCATGCCTCTGGCCGTGGGAGGGATAGACGCCAGAGATTTCCAAATCGTGTCTGCTTTGGCTTGGATGGAACGGATGAATGGCAAAGCCACACGACATGGCGCATCTGCAGACAGTATGTCTATTACTGGGTCTTCAACCTCCGGGACCTCCTCCACCTGGAGATTGATATTTAAGGCGACTGCCTCGTCTCGTGACAAGGAGGACGACAGACCTGGCACGACTGGTTCATGTAGAGATTCCTGGTCAGGAGGTACGTCAGGGTCCAGGAACCCCTGGGGGTCCGGCGCCAGAGGAGATTCTTCTGTACCCGCTGGAGGGGGGCGGCTAACAGTGGCCTCCGGTGCGCGATGTTCCGAAGCTGAACGTGATGGTACTGTGGGATCGCCTTGGGCCTGGTGACATGCCCAAGCCATCCAGAAGGACCACTGAGGAGGAGCTTGGTCCGGACCTTCAGCCTCATGGGGGACACGGCTGTGCATCACTGAATCCCCGTAGGCAGTGCTATCAGCGTGCGAAGACTCCGATGAGTTCCGCGATGGCCATGGTGAAGCAGACACCACGTGAGGAGGAGCCCTGAGTCCAGGGTACCGTACTTCGTGCCGCACCGGAGAGCGGTACTGGGAGTCATACCGGTGCTGAGAGGGAGACCAGGACCTGCGACTGGGGCGGTGCCGGGAGGTTGACTGGGATCGTGAAGCTCTATGATGACAGCGGCTGCGGCGTGAGCGGTGCCAGGAGCTGAACCAGTATTGGGAGTATCGGTCCGGTGAGCGGAATCTTGAGTGGTGCCGCGAGTATGACCGGTACCAGTGACGAGATCAAGAATGCTGGCGGGACCTCGATCTTGAATGCTGCCTGCCCGCGGCATCGATGGAGGATGGCCTGACCATGGCGGGCTTCCCTGTTGATTGGATAACCCGCACCAGCGGTGCCGGGGGTTGAGGCAGGGTGGACTCCATTAAGGCAATAAGTTCCCTCGCCGTCGAAAAAGTCTCTGGCCTAATGGGAACGACAAGCTCTACCAAGGCATGTGCCGGGGAGCTGTCATGCACCAGACTCGACGGCTCTTGTGCGGCCGGAATCAACGGTGCTGAGATTGCCGGTGCTGTGGAAGTTACTGGTGCCGGGCGGCTCGGTTTAGGCTGCTGCTCAGACTGCGGTGCAGATAGTGGAGCCGCAGGAGCTTTGAGCTTTTTGGCATGCGGGGAGAGGGAGTGGTGCCGAGTTGGTTTCTGGGCTGGTGACAGTTGGTACCGAGATATCTTTGCGTGCCGGCGCTCTCCAGTGCCGACAAGGCACTTCTCCCCGGCGCAGACTGTGCGGCACCCGGTGCCGAAGGCAGAGGAGTGAGGGCTGCCTCCATTAGGAGCTGCTTAAGGCGAAAGTCCCGCTCCTTTTTTGTCCACGGCTTAAACGACTTGCAGATCCAGCACTTGTTTGCAAGATGGGATTCCCCCAGGCACTTGAGGCATGAGTCGTGAGGGTCTCCCATGGGCATCGGCCAGCGGCAGGCCAAGCACGGTTTGAAACCCGGTGAGCCAGCCATGGGCCTGGGCACCGGGTGAAGGGAAGAGACTAATCCCCGACCCTCTGAACTATATACAAATAACTACTCTTACGAAAAGGTATTAAAACTATTAACTAGAACTATAAAAGTAAACTATATACACAATAAGTATTAGAACGAGAAAAAATGCTAGGGAAGTGGAGATCAGCTAAGCTCCACTGTTCCAACGACTGACACAGGCGGTAAGAAGGAACTGAGGAGCGGACGGGTCGGCAGGGGTATATATTCGGTGCCATAGCAGCGTCATGCAAGGGGGCGCCCAGCCGACCCACTGAGTGTTGCTAGGGTAAAAATCTTCCGACGGACATGCACGCACACCCCTAATTGGAATGGATATGAGCAAGCACTTGAAGAAAAATTACTGGTTAATAGCAGTACTTCCATAGATAATTTTGCAAGATTCAAATCATTCACTCCAAAGCTCAATCTTACTTATTTATGACCATACCGGTGCACAATTCTACTGTTCTGTCCTAATTTCTCTTGTGTTTGGTAAATAAAACAGAAGTCACTTTTTTTTCCTGTTGTCACGGAGTCCCCGGGCGATGCTCTGGAACTGCTCCCCACTAAGCCAGTCAGGACTTTGGGGAGCCTCCTCTCCCTTGGAGCAGACTTGTTCAGGGCAAGAAGCTCACTTCACTCCTGGTCTCTCCTTGGAGCATTCAGCATCCCTGCCCCTCCGTGGCTTCCACAGCGAGCCCACCCAGGCGGGGTCCTGGGAAGCCACAGGGTTCTGCACCCCACTTTGCAGTCAGACGTGACTCTCAGCCAGCAAACAGAGGTTTATTCGATGACAGGAACAGGGTTAAAACAGAGCTTGTAGATACAGCGAACCAGACCCCTCGGCCGGGTCCATTCTGGGGGGCAGTGAGCCAGACCCCTAGGTCTGCACTTCACTCCTTATCCCCAGGTAGCTCCAGACTAACCTCCCTCCAGCCCCTCCTCTCTGCTCAGCTCCTTTCCCGGGCCAGGAGGTCACCTGATCCCTTTGTCTCCAACACTTTCAGCTGGCACCTTTGCAGAGGAGGGGCCCAGGCCATCAGTTGCTAGGAGGCAGAGTGCGTGGCAGTTAGGGGCACTGGTCCCTTCCTCTGTAGCAATCACACACCCTTATCCCACCACCAAGATACTTAAGAACTGCCTAGGGGACACTAAGGCACCAACACAGTATTCAGAGCAAACATTAGGAACAGTCCCAGTTCGTCACACCTGTTAAGTGCACTCACCTTTTCAGATTGTGTCTTCAGAAAAGACTGCAGATATTGTCTTATTTTTAAAATGATACAGTTAAAGAATTGTGAATACAATACATGAAAGTTTCATTTTCTATTTATACACAAATATTTTTAAACCTAAAATACCAATGTATATCAATTAGGAAAGGAATTACACTTATGGTGCCTTGCACACCTTGGTTCCTTCATCCACCACTGAACCATTCTGAGACAGACACTCTCCTCCCTCTGCCCTCATCTTTGCCTTTCACATGGCACATCAGCAATTACTTTTACTTCTTTCTGCCTCCCCAAAGGGTAGAATGTAAATCCGTCCATAGGCATCAGTAAGTAATTACCAAAGATTCGTTAGTTCAGATCTTCAATTCTATTTACCTTGAACAAACCAAAAGGTACTAACCACCATGTTACAGAAAGGGAAAAAGCAGAAAGTAAAAGAATGGTAAGTTCATACACCTTCTAGCACATCGCTTTAATTGTATTAATTGGCAATAAATTTAAAGTTATAAAATTCCAAGATTATCTAGATTTACAGCATTATTATAATTAGTTGGCTTTTTCTGAGCCTCCTACAGGGAACAACAGTGTGACAGTACTGATCGGTTGTGTGCTAGAGAAGCTCCCTTATGGCTAAATGATGGGGTTTTTACCTGTACACAGGGCCAGCTCCAGGCAGCAGCTTATCAAGCAGGTGCTTGGGGTGGCAACTCGGAGCAGGGTGGCATTTTCAGCTATTCGGAGGAAGGTCCCTCACTTCCGCTTGGAGCAAAGGACCTCCCGCTGAATTGCCGCAGATCGTGATCGTGGCTTTTTTCTTTTTTTTTTTTGGGCTGCTTGGGGCAGCAAAACCCCTGGAGCCAGCCCTGCCTGTACATAAGTATATACAGTATTATATGTTTATCATGTGCTGCAATGTAGTCAAGTCTTGCTATTTCATCAAGAGTCATGATATTTGATATTTTTTCTGAAGCCCCAGTTCCCCATTTAGAGTCAGGTGAGTATGTGAGAATCTCAGCTTTCATTTGTAAAAAAGTTTTACACCTCTATGAATGTGAAGAGAGACTGAGAACATGAACCTTAAAGACACAAAAATATAGAAGACGAATAAAAATACAACTTTAAAAATCTTGTGATTTTTAAACCAAACAATGATTTTGGGGGCCTGATTCCTGTTTACTGAAGAGTCAGTTTTGGCAATACTGAGGCACTAACTATTGGAAAAAACTGCAAAGGCAGACTAAGGCAGTGCCACATGAGCCCTCCAAGTTAGTGATAAGGTACACATTAGCATTGTTTACCCTTTGGACAAAGTACAATTATATCTTCCTTGTGATCAAGTGACGTTGTCTAGAATTTATTCCAAATATGCCACAATATGTAATTCCCCTTCCTTCCATGTGTTAATATAGGGTATATTTGTCTATCTTTTCAGAAATAATTCAAGTCTGCCTCCCCATTTCAAGTTAGTCACACTTAAGGTTGGAAAAAGATGCTAAATGAGCATGTTTGACCATTATTACACAACACCACTAAATTCGCAGCCCATAAACACATGTTGCTCTGGTTTTCCACATCATTCTCTTTTAGCAAGTAACTTTGGAATCACGCACCAATGACAAACTATAGCATCTGTTAAATCTCATTGTTAGGATAGAATACCAATGCAAAGTAACCACGCTATACACATTTCACTGAAGTCATTTCAATTACTGGGGCTATAATAATTACACTATTTCACATCCTGTAATTTGTTTTCTCACTATGATCTCTGTATACCTAGTTTACACTTCCAGAGTAGCGTGCCTTGGCAGGGTGTTTTTTTCCTTTTTGTTGTTGTTTTGGGGTAGTTTTTTTAAAAGTTTTAAATTAACTTAATTCACTGATCATCACGTCTCCCTGTCCTGTTAGATTCTCTAGCCCCAGATCAGGCACTGGCATTACATGCTGCCTTACAGCTCTGACTGATAATGCCTCAGCCCTGACTCTGAGAGGTCATCACCTCTCCAGGATGAAAGAAAAGCATTCATTAGATTACTCGAATAGAGACGGTGTAAGATTTTTTTAAGGGCCACTTTCCTTAAAAGAGAGAGTGAAAGTATTGTTCTCAGCTTTGTTATCTGCAAAGTTTCAGACTCCTGAGGAGCAGGTTACAAAGTTTCAATAGATGAGCTAAAATCCAGGTCCACCAAGAACTAAATCAACTTAGTTTAATGAGCTAAAATATTCTCCCCTTGGGTCTTAGTTATAGCGGATAGTAAAATATACTAGGGCCAAATAAAACCAACATTCAAATCTGCAAAAATCCTACAGATTTGGGAAACTTTTCTAGCCGTTTTGTATTTTGCTCTCTTACAAGAGGAAACTGGCTTACAATTCTAGACTGACGTACGTACAACAGAATGGTGAACAAATTCATTTTAGCAATACTTTTATAATATCAAAATATCACAATGTTCATAATACTTTTACATCAAATGAAATATCATGAGTTACACAGATGATCTCTTCTAATGCATTCTGAAGCAGTTCTGCAAATTTAGTATTCTGAAACTCCAGAGTTAATCACAATTTCATTATCATCCCATATCCTCTCTAGTACAAGAGAGCATTATATGGGAAGGAAAGAAGTAGCAGTAAAGGATTTTATACTTAGCCCTGGTCTGCCCTAGGAGGGGGATCGACCAAAGATTCGCAACTTCAGCTACAAGAATAGTGTAGGTGAAGTCGACATATTTTAGGTTGACTTACATCACATCCTCACGGCGTGGGGTTGACTTCTGCCGCTTTCCCATCGACTCTGCTTCCACCTCTCACCACGGTGGAGTACAGGAGTCGACAGCAGAGCAATCAGGGATCCATCACTACCCACCGATCCGGTGGGTAGCATAGACATACCTTTAGAAGCGACATGTTTATGACATTACCTCAAACACACACATTGTTCGTGTATGTGTGTGAGTGAGAGAGATAAAAGCAACAGCAATATGCCAAGTCTTACTATCTTTACAAAAGGTTTACCGTTGAACTAAAGTTCAAGAATGCTCCATAAAAATTTGGAATCTATAAATACTTCTCTCAATCACTGGGTAATCAGTAAGAGGGATTATTTATTAGACTTTTTCCACAACTCTCCCCAGTTGCTTAAGCACACCCCCTCTAGAGCTCTACTCTTGTGTGCGCTAAGGTTCACAGCTGAACCCTTTGGGAACATTGTGACAGAACAATTAACAGATTTTGTGAAGGCAATTGTGAACTACAAATATTTTACTCTGACAAAACATAAGCAATATACAGATCTATGGACAAATAATACTTGCATGTAAGACACTCCCTTGGTTTCCTCAGCCCTCCTGAGAGCCCTTTGGGTCTTAGCATCCTTCTAGGAAGTCTAGTCCTTCACCCCTGTGACAGGTTGTCCCCCACCTTTAAGATGCCACCTGATGTGCTGAGATAACACTGAGTCAGCTGAAGTTGCATAATTTAGATCCATCTGCCTCCCCCAGTGTAGACCAGGCCCAAGGAGACTCAGCTTAAGTGATTTGCCCCAGCATTCAGGTGTCCACCTCCCTTAGAGTGCCCACCTAAAAGCACATTATGAAATCCGGTGCCTCCCTCAATGTTGGGGAAGGTATGCACAGCCTCTTTACCCCGTGCCCCAAATTATAAATTGCACAAACTGAGTTATATTATAAACAAGAAATAAGTTTATTAACTACAAAAGGTGAATTATAAATGAATATAAGTGATAACAGACAGAACAAAGCCCAGTTTTGAGCAAATAAAACAAAATATGAAGCAAAGCTCAATATATTTAAGAAACAGGTTACAAAATGTAATTTCTTACCCTAAAATGTTATTTTAGGCAGGTTGCAAAGTTTCTGTAACTTAAGAGTTCTTATTTCTTTTCAGACTGGACCCCTGTCTCAGTCTGGACCCTTCGCTTGCCTGCCCTTTCAGGTGTCTTTAGCAGTCTTTCTTCTTGGGCAGCCAGGCCATGGAGTAGATTCCCCTTTGCCTTCCTCCCCACCCTTAAATAAGATTTACATAAGGCGAGGATCCTTTGTTTCCCAAACCTGACACTCCCCCCCTTCCTTTTAGTGTAAAGTTACAAGAAGTCACAACCCCTACTACTACCCTCCCTCTGTACATACAAGTCTCTTTTTAACAGTAGATTCTAAACACCTTGTCTATGCCTGTCCTTCCCCAGAGTTTTTTCCATTCTCTACTCCTCTGCGTTCATTACAGCAGTCAAGAATCATTAGCAAGCCCACAGTTTTTAGCCAATAGTCTCCTCTGTCCCCACCTTAGACAGGGACAAAAACCTGGTGTCTTGACACTCATATTGTTTAAGCATCAGTGATTAGTCTATCTAGAACTATTGCCTGCCTTCCTGCATGTGTGCAAAAACCTCCAGGACTACGTTAACTCTTGGCACCCGTGTAGCAGACACTATGATAGTAATTTAATAGAGATACACATCATAATAAAAAAAATACAGCTGTCCCCCAAGTTCATCACAAAAGTTGTTTCCTCGTTAGATGACTGGTGAGTCGTTTCACTGGGACAGAGATATTTTGTATAGGGTTTTCAAACAAATTCTCTCATCACAGCTTACACTTGTATCTCTACATCAAGTTAAGGCAAAGAAGATATCTCCAGTACTTCATGAAAGCTCGTGGACTATTGCTTTGGGTACCATGTTGCAGAATTACATTTCAAAGCCACCGTTTTCTAAGCATTTGAATGATCAACATCCAAACTGAAATTAAACACTTTATATATTTATGTCTGACAGAGGTAGCTACGACTGAATCAAAGGCTTACAAACTCAGTCCTTTATTTTGCAGAGCATAAAATTACCATTGTTAACTGTCATCCGAGCACTAATTATTCACGCTACAAGTCAGAATGAAATCAGTAAACCTCAGATTATTTCAGAGAATTGTTATTGTACTGAACTTTTCTGTAGAAATCCTAATTTAAGCATCAGGAAGGCCAAAAAAAAAAAAAAA
>NC_133783.1:49116521-49202368 GCF_003597395.2 Chelonoidis abingdonii
TAATAGTTTTTTGCCTTTTGTTTCATAATAAATTTTATTTATATGACCCTTTTGCTGATTTTTAAAGTGTTACATAAACAGGACAGGTGAAATATTATCATGTAAAGCAACCATAAACACATGAAAAGACCTAGGTTTACAATTTATGATTAAAACTCTACTATCTACGCAATATACATAGAGTAGCCAATCAATCAGTTGTTTTAATTGTCATATTTGAATTCAGCACATCAAAATACATAAAAAATACTGCATTTTATCTCTGAAGCAGACAACTTCTCAAAAATTGTAGACCAGTGTAATTGTTGAATGAATAATTCTTTAAAAGATTTCATCCCCCAGTTAGTTATAAACTTAGTCACACCTTAATTGTACTGACATTTAAAGAGTACATTCTGGATTTGTTAGACTGGAGCATTTCTTACTAACAAGATTAGCTCTATAGTCCTGAAAATAGGCTGTTGAAAACCACAAAATAAGCATGAACATACACACTAAATAAAAATGGAGGTCAGTCATTTCCCACTGAAGCTCCTGATGGTCTTACCTATAGGCACTACCCTCCCCTCTGTATCTCTGCAGTCAGGGTAGCCTGAGCCTAAAAGTGGTATGAATTTCCCCTCTCTGTCTTACACAAAAGCCCCCATAATAGCTTCAGACTCTGTCAGTCTCTTCAAATTCTGCAATCTGATCAGATTACTCTGTATTCTTTTCCTCCCAACCTACAGTGAAAGTTAATACAGTCTGAGGGTGTATTTAATTTGTACAGTTTTCCCTCATTTCTGTGAAGTTCCCTTTAGAAAAGTCCTGGGGCAGACATAATAAGAGAAGTTTGTGTATGAAGGATTTCTACAGGAGTCATGATTACAAAAGCAAGTAGGACTGCATGTCAGAGTGGAGGCAATGGGAATCTACATCGACATCTGACACTTTCTATACATCCCAGGGGATATGTTAATCCAATAAAAGATAGTATCTCACATACCTTGTCTCTCCAAGACTTTCATATTAGAAGTTTTCAAGATTTTAAAATCATACCTCCAACTCCAGATCCTGAGGGTCTGTTTCAGAGAGTGGAATCACTGCAATTTTGGTTATTTTCCATACTTCATGGCCTTCTGGAAGCTTTCCAATCAATGCTTTCTGGCGAATGAGAAGTAGCCACCATGGTAGATCTGGAAAACATTAGCAAAATCTGTTAGCGTCACAAGAGAAAATAATTAAATCATATTCACTGAGAGGACATTTAATCATATTAAACCCAAAACCTTACTCCTACCATAAAAGTGTTATAACCTCATAGGCCAATTCCCTCCAGATTATACTGATCTTTGTGGGAAGAAAAAAACTCTCTGCTACTCTATCACTGAAATATTAAGGAAAGTCACCATGTTGTGGGATAAGCTATTAAGAGAGAGGGCACCACTACTTCACTGACAACAATAAAATGATCCCAGAATTACGCGCATTCCTGCCAACATCAATAACTTTAGTGCACACTCAAAACAAGGTCAGCCAATTTGATTTCTGTATCATTAGAAACAGAAAAGGAAGAAAATTAGAGTTCACCACATGGAAAAGTCAGCCAGCAGGGAAAAACTCTCCCACGAGGCTGTATCACACAAAAATGCAAAGTAAATAAAACATTTAAACACAGCTGCTGTGTCCATTTTAAATGGCCATAATGTGAGCAGATCATTTCAGCACACAGACATGAACATTATGTCCTAAAATCAGGTTTAATCAAATTACAGAGCCTGTATTTTTAATAGCAGCAAAGAATCCTGTGGCACCTTATAGACTAACAGACTTTTTGGAGCATGAGCTTTCGTGGGTGAATACCCACTTCGTCAGATGCATATAGTGGAACATGCATCTGAAGAAGTGGGTATTCACCCACGAAAGCTCATGCTCCAAAACGTCTGTTAGTCTATAAGGTGCCACAGGATTCTTTGCTGCTTTTACAGATGCAGACTAACACGGCTACCCCTCTGATACTTGTATTTTTAATGTGCATGTTAACCATGGGGATTAAGAGACAAAAGCTTAGTTTTGTAAGGAGGGACATGTTAGTTAAACTGGCACCTAAATAATCTTTGTAATAAGGAACTGTGTAATACCCGACACCTATGTGAAGCAGACAGGTTTATCATACCCTCAACAATTCAAAGAGAGATCGGGAACTAGACAGAAGTTAAGTGGAATACCCAGGCCTCCTAAATTCCTGTCCATGGTTAATCCATAAAATATATTGTCACTGTTTTAACAATAAGCCAAAAATATCAGACTAATTCCATTCTCTTGTCCAATATGCTGGGTTTTGCTGTTTATTTTTTTTACAATCACACCCCCTCGCTGTTTGTTGGACTCAGCAATCTCTAGTTCTTAAATGCAACAGTTAGCAATAGTAAGAAGACCGGAAAAGGCAAAGTATCATAGACAACAACATAGAAACGTTAAAGACCCATTATTGTAAATGGACAGTTCCACATTTGGAAAACATAACCCTGAACGTTGGCAACCTGTTTAGCAACTTTATTGCTATTGCATTTCTTTCCTTTCTCAGATGTATTTGTAATCTCCCACGTTTTCTCCTTAGCTAAACAGCTACTTCCTCTTTTTTCTTTTTTCTTTTTTTTAAGCACTATGCAACAAAAAGGATACATCAAAACTTCACAAGAAGATTATCAACGGTATTTTTTTCTGGTTTCTATAGCATGTTTTCAATGCAGAATTCAGGATTTATTCCAGAGCTTTGTGCAGTTTTCTAGTATCTGCCATTAAAAAAAACTCTACCACATCCCAAAACCGGATGATCTATCTAATCTCTATATCTGAATGGTAGGGGAAGAACTTAAGTAAAATCCCCTGAAGTTTATTGAAGTTATCCTTAACTGGGAACCAAGTGTCTAGGTTCCTTCTTCTACTACTGCATTATCTCCTGTGCCATAGTAGTGTTTAATAGACAAAGCACTTGGGAATGTTCTGTAGTAAAAACTTTCTGGGAAGGGATGATCCAACTGGGGTTTTTTGTTTTGTTTTTTCTGTAAGGAAGTGAAGTTTTCCTTTTAAAAGACCATGTAGTAACCCTCTCCCCCATACACATAAAAACATAGAACAATTAAGATATTGCATTTAATGAATGCGCCCATTACCAAAAAAATGGTAGAGGTTTTTTCTGTTATTTTTAAAAAATTGTTTTAAAAGAGCGATTGAGTGGTTAAAAACAGACTAACAGAAGTTGAGCTTGTTTAAGACAACATTAATAAATCCTATGTAATACCCGAGAGAACAAGATATACTGCTGAATTTAAAATTATATCCTGATCACAATGATATGCACCTCACTTTGAAGGTTATAAAACTAGAGGCTGTGTACAGCAGCTCCTAAGTAAACACACTGACTAACAAAACAGCAGGAACAGATTATTTAATGACAGACCACAGCAGACAAAGCAGAAATTGTTTTGATAGAATTTTCACTTAAAATGGAAGCTCGTGTCTCCAGTTTACAGCTTTTTTACTAGAGTGACAAACCCAGGCCAGATCTTAGAAACAGATCCGCATTGTAATTGATAGCCCTGCACCACCTTAGTATTTTGGCAGCTGTACATGCAGCCATGCCCGGAGCAGTGCTCCCCCACCCACGCACACAGTGCGTCACACCCGTAGCTCCCACACACACATAGGCCTGAGCGCACCTTGGAGTCGCACCTTCATGGCGCCCAATACAGGGCCCTGTCAACCCACCACCCCCTCAGTTCCTTCCTGCTGGCTAGTCCGACAGAGGGGTGGGAGGGTAGGTATTGGAATGGACATGAACAATATATCTCAAAGAACAATAGTTACGAGAAGGTGAGTAATCATTTTCTTCGAGTGCTTGTTCATCTCAATTCCAATCAGGTGACTCACAAGCCCAAGTTCAGGAGGTGGGGCTGGAGTCCTCCACTGATTGGAGCACCTCTCTTCCAAAGGCTGCATCATCTCCAGCCTGCATACTGTGTGGTGAAAATGTGCATGGAGGACCATGTTGCTGCTCTGCAGATTTCGTGGGTGGGAGCCTGTGCCAGGAATGCCATTGAAAAGGCCTGAGCCCTGGTGACGTATGCAGTGATCAAAGGAGCAGGCACCCTTGCCAAGTTGTAGCACTCACAAATGCAGGATGTGGTCCATGACGAAATATGATGAGAGGAGACAGGAAGACCTTTCTGTCCGCCACTGCCACAAATACCTGGAAGGACTTTCGGAACAGTTTTGTTCTCTCGATGTAGAAGTCTAGCACTCTGCGGACATCCAGTGAGTGAAGTCTTTGCTCCCTGCCACTCAAGTGCAGCTTAGGGTAGAATACAGGGAGGAAGATGTTCTGGTTGATGTGGAACTGGAAGACAACCTTCAGGAGAAAAGCCAGGTGAGGCCTAAGCTGAACCTTGTCCTTATGGAATACAGTGTAAGAGAGCTCTGATGTTAAGGCCCTGAGCTCAGAAAACCTCCAGCTGAGGTTATCGTTACCAGAAATGCCATCTTGTATGAGAGAGAGAGAGAGAGAGAGAGAGCGTAGAGAGCATATCACCCCTCTGGTCCTGGATGGAAGGCAGAGATGGCGGTCCAGTGAACTCTTACTGATGACACAGACAGTCCCTTCTGCTTGAGGTGGAGAAAATAGTCTAGTATTAGTGGCACTGAGATGAAAACTGGCGCTAAGCCAATCAGATTGAAAATCTCCTCCAATTGGCAAAGTAGATAGCTCTTGTGGAGGGTTTCCTGCTGCCCAGAAGAACTTTTCTGACTTGATCAGAGCAAGAAAGTGCCATGGGTTGAGCCGCGGTATTAACATGGAGTGGGGTGGAGCAACTCGAGGTTGGAATGTTGGAGACGACCGTGTTCCTGAGTTATCAAGTCCAGGAAGAGCAGCAGGTGACTGGAACTTCCACGGACATTTCCAGGTGTGATGTGTACCAGTGCAGGTGAGGCCAGGCTGGAGCTATCAATAATCATATCACCAAAGGTCACTCCCTCCAAATCTTGAGGAGCATCTCGTGAATGAGAGGAACAGGTAGGAAAGAGTATAGGAGACAGCCTCCCCAGGGGACAAGGAATGCACCAGTGATGGAGCCCAGGCTGTGATTCAGGAAGGAGCAGAACAACTGACACTTCCTGTTGCATCGCATGGCAAACAGGTCTATCTGGGGACAGCCCCACTGATGAAAGATTGCGTTCACTATGTCTGGGTGAAGGGACCAGTCATGGAACAAACTGCTGAGATGGCCCCCCAACTCATGCTATACTCCGGGGAGGTATGAGGCTTGCAGGTGTACCGAGTGCTCTACACAGAAGTCCCACAGCATGAGAGATTCCTGGCAAACAGGAGAGGAGCTTGCACCCCTGTTTGTTGATATAGAACATAGCTATCTGTCATGACTGATATATACTTCCCTGCTAGGTGGGCTCAGAAAGTCTGGCATGCCAAGCATAGTGCTCTCAGCTCTCTGACACTGATGTGCAGAGCAAGATCTGCCTGAGACCAGAGGACTTGCATTCTGAGGTTTCCCAAATGTGCCCCCTAGCCCAAGTCTGAAGTGTCTATCACTAGCAAGAGGGATGGCTGAGAGCTGGTGAAGGGGATCCCTGCACATACTACCTGCAGGTTGAGCCACCACAGGAGGGAGTTGAGTAGCGGCCAACGCCCAACTGTCCCAGGCTGGCCGATACACTGACGCTAGCCATGACTGAAGCAGTCAAGGTCTGAGTCTGGAACGCTGTACTACGTAACTACAAGTAGCTATGTGTTCTAGAAGTTACAAGCAGTTCCATGCTGCAGTGGTGGGAAACTGCCTGAGACCCTGCATGATGTCGTCGAGGGCTCAAAATCACGCTTTGGGAAGGAAAGTCCTGGCCTGTGTTGAGTCCAGTACCGTCTTTTTGGAAAATAATGCCTGAACTTCAAAGGGCAGGTCTTGGATGGCCTGCTGGACTTCATGAGTTAGTCCAGAAACCTGGAGCCAAGAGGATCTCCTTATGGCCACCCCCATAGCCATTGTACGGGGGGGCCGCATCCGCACCATCAAGAGCCATCTGCAAGGAGGCCCTAGAAATGAGTTTGCCTTCTTCCACCAACGCCTTAAATTCAGAATGGGAGTCTGATGGTAGCAGCTTGGAAAACTCGGCCATCACTCCGCAGGTGTTGAAGTATCTGCTAATGATGGCCTGTTGACTTGCAATTCGTAGCTGCAAATCACTGGTGGAGCAGACTTTCCTCCTTAATAAGTCAAGCTTTTTGGCCTTCCAGTTTTTAGGGGAGGGTCCCTAGAACTCCTGGCACTCCCTGTGGTTCACAGCATCCCACCACCAGGGAGTCAGATGGAGGATGAGTGTACAAGTGCTCGGACTCAAAGGGGACAAAATAGCATCTTTCGTTCCTCCCTGCCGTGGGGGGGAGGAGGCTGGAGTATGCCACAAAGTTTTTGTGGTTTCACTTATATTTTTAATAAGTGGCAGCGGAATATGCGAGGGTCCAGAGGGGGCGAGGATGTCCATCATGGGATCCGCATCCTCTACCATCCTCTGCCTGGATCCCCAGGTTCTGGGCCACCCCGTGCAACAACTGTGGCAGGACCCTGCTGTCCTCCAAGGCCAGGGCCATTGACGTGCCCACAACAGCCTCATCTGGAGAGGACAAAGACGAAAACACCGGCCCATGACCCTGGTTATTGCCCCTGGCGCCCGGGGGTTAAGGTGAGCGTTGCTCATGGGGCTGGCATACCGATGCTATGGAGGCTGCTGGTGCTGGGATTGTCAGCGCAGAACCCAAAGCAGCAGGCAGGGGCCCAGGAGTCGTCGCCGGAGATGGATCCAGTGCCAGTAGCTGTACATGGGCGACAGATGCTGATGCGATCAATGCTGATCTGGATCTCAATGCCTGGCTCTGACCCTGGGCCTGATGGTAAGCCCAAGGAGTCCAAGAAGGCCACTGAGTCGGTGGCTGACATTGAGGTGGCCACGACACTGGAGGAGGCTGGGGGTGTTGCCTAGATCTAGACCTCCTGCTGCTGGACCTATCCAAACAATAGCACTCTGCTTCAGACTCCGAGGTCTCTGAAAAAGAAGACCACAGAGGAGTGGCGGTGCTGAGCCTCTGGAAACTGATGTGGCTCCCCCCCCTTGGACGGTTTGCGCTGGGGAGTGGCGTATCATAAGCCTCTTCCCAAATCTGGACCTTAGCATCCAAAATCTGGGTGCTTAGCATGAACCTCCAAGCTTAATTAGCAGCTTGGAACTTATCTCGCTGCCACCATCCAAAATTTCCAGGGTTTTGGCCCCCTCTGGTCTCCCCTGAGGCAGGCTCCGCCCTTGCTAAAATAGTTCAAGGTCAGAAAACATGGCGCTGGTAGTCTGTCCATAATAGGAGCGCACGCAGTTGGCTGGAGCAACACTCAACAACACAAAGGAGGTGCATGTGTTTTAATCTCTCTATTCCCCCTCCACCAATTACCCTTATTCGCATGCAAAGGAGTTAATCCTAAGAAGAAAAACTCAACCAAGTTCTTAAAGAAAGCTTGAGATTCACTTATATGTAAAGCGCGTCAGAATGAGCTGTACAAGATGCAATCTAGGAACGTTGAATGATAGAAATGTACATGGAGATGTAGGGGAAAGATAAAAGTGTAAGAGAATAGAAAACTCTCAAACTGTGATTTCAGACAAAGAAGCAACGCCTACCCAACCAAGAAAAAAAAAGAATAAAAACTGATCGAAGCGTTGTGGGAACTGACTGTGTAAGTGACAGACTGAACTCAACATCGGTTGGGTTAGGTATTGATTAAGAACGAAGGGACATGAGGTTCAAACCCTGTGCAATGGAGAGAGGGCTTGTGGGAGGATATTATGTGCCTACTGTAGGTGCCAAGGCTCCTATGCGTCGGAGACTAGGCAGCACAGCTATGTCTACCCTTCACACTCTCACATGGTGGATGTTCCAGAGTTGAATTTTAATTATTTCCAGTGATAAACTCTTGATCATAGGGTTGCTAGCCATTGAACTCACTTTTTGGGATGCAGTAAATAGGCTGGCACACTTAGCACAGGCTTCCGCCTACTGATGTGCTTGAAGCATCACTAAGAGCTGAAATCACTAAAGAGCGTGAAATTACTGAGCTGGGAGCACTGAGTACCAGTGTGTATAGGTGGGTGGGACCTTGCAAGCTATATGTGGAAACGCACGCTGACGGCATCTCTTTCTTAGTGGAAGCAGTTTCATCGGGGGCATTTGCTGCGGAGCAGGACACGGGACAGCTGGGGAATGGAGCGGCTGCGCAGAGCGGATAGTAGCTGTTGAGGGTGTGGAAAGCAGCCCACAGGCGCGCGGAGACCGGCAGTTTGCAGAGTGACACACTGGAGCAGTCCGAGGAGCTGGATGGAGAACGGACGCAGTTTGTGAGGACGGCCGGAGGAGCAGGAGGTGGCAGCGGCAGGTAAGCCGAGCCAGTTCGTGAGAGAGAAGCGGAAGAAGCCGGAGCAGAACCCACGGAGAGGCAGTGGTAGTTGGCTCGTCGGCTCAACACGCTAAGGTGCCCTTTACCAGGATGGCGGGATTGGACCTCTCAAGTAGACTCTTGAATCTGGGGGTGCATTGACAGGCTTTGGTGTTGTTGGACTTTGGAGTTTGATAAGACCCTAAGGGAAAAGGGAATGCCAATATGACTTGGGGGGTTGGTGTATGAGTTATGTGTGTAGTATTAAACTTCTGTTTAGGGTTGTTTTTCTCCGAACTGGATGAGTGCCGCATTTGATTCCTTCTTTAATTAAAAAAGATTTCGTTACACTCAGATCGTGCTTGGCGAGGGGAATATTTGCCCTTCCTAGAGGCGCGATGTAAGTGTCCCATTGTGGCTCCGCTGAGTTATGATGTACGAACCCCTGGATTTGAACCTGGCCCTTGTCAGCAGAAGGTTACTAAAAAAAAAAAAAAAGAAAGACTCGAATATAAACTCTGTATCAAGATGAATAACACAGGGCTAAAAAGAAATCGAATTCAAAGATATCCAATTGACATTCCAGAAAGTCTACACAATGTAATAAAATTACAATATACTATCCTTCCTTTTGTATCAACTTGTTAAGAAGGTAGAAAGAGCTTGGGAAGATAGGAAGGAAAAAAAAAAAAAAAAAAAAAAAAAAAAACTCTTCCGAAACAAACAGCACCAACAAAGACAAAACAACCAGAGTTCCCTCACTTTGAAAAATCCGGTTTCCTGATTGGTCCTCTGGTCAGGTGTTTGGTTCCCTTTGTTAACCCTTTACAGGTAAGAGAAACATTAACCCTTAGCTATCTATTTATGACATGGCGCGCCAGAGATGGGGGAGCAGCATGACATCATCGCCGGCTTCCCCCTAGATGGAATAGGTGGCGTGGCTAACACCGGTGCCTCTTCTCTCCTTGAGGAAGGCGGAGCCGTCAAGCGGATGAGGTCCTGCGCTGCCCCAGAAGTCTCTGGAGTGGAGAGGAGTTGAACATCCTGGCCATGACGGTCCAGAGAGCTGTAGTGGGCCAGATTTGATTGGACCCCTTGCGGGGCAGGAGTCAACGAGCCCCTTGGAGCCGCCGGGCCAGAAGTAGGCTGAGTGGATTTAGGTCTCCCTACTGCTGTTTCCTTAGACTTGGAGGAAGCGAGGGGAGCACCCTCTCTCCTGCCTCTTTTTCTTCTGGGGCACCAGAGACACAGATCGGTGCCTATCAAAAGTCTTATGTTTGGCGCCGTGTCAGTGCTAGGAGTCCTTAGTCTCCTTTCTAGGAGCCAAGTCCCAAGCCATCAGCACCAGTGCGCTCTACATGGAGGAGGCGGCGATCAGCATGGGCTCCACTGACCGGGGTCAGATTATGAGCAGAGGGATGCCTCCATGAAGATAGGCCTGAGTCTCTGCTCACGATCCTTAAGGCTCTTCAGCCGAAACTCTTTACAAATGCAGCACTTGTCCTTTTGGTGACTCTCGCCAAGGCACATCAAACAAGAAGTGTGCGGGTCACTTTTTGGCATCAACTTTCCGCACCCTTCACATGGATTGAACTGCAGCAACCGAGGCATGCCCCCGAGGCCAGGGAGAAAAGGGGAGAGGAACCCCACAATTAAATAGTAGTAGCAGGCTAAGTTTTCAGACAAAACCTACTAACTATATACAAATTACAACAGGACACTGCTAAAGGAGTTTGCAAAAGCAAGAGCGCGGGAAATTCCAGCTAGGCATCACTGGCGGTAAGAAGGAACTAAGGGGGTGGCGAGTCAGCAGGACCCTATATTGGGCACCATAAAGGTGCAACTCCACAGGGCACGCAGGATGACCTTATGGATGCTGCTAGGGGAAAAATATCTTCTGGCTGTCGTGTAAGCAGCAAGCATATCACTGATTGGAATTGACATGAACAAGCACTCAAAGAAGAAGTAAGTTTAATGAAGTCAAGAGTGATATTTTTGGCCATTCCCCATTCCATTTACCCCACAATGGAGTATAAAACCTCCTATAATGCTGAACAAGAACTAAAGAGATTCATTTACTTACTATTAAATGCAAAGTTGCAAAAGTGTACAGAAAACATGCTTGGGTGCATTAAAAAAAATGCTTGTACTGTAATTCTGATCCCTGAGCCAAAATAATAGAAATGAAGCTTAAATCTCAGGGCAGGATGAGAATGCAGATCAGGAAGTGATTATGCAGATAAAGTATGACCTGGAGGAAAAACTAGAACAATGGCCAGGAAAGGCTCTCAATTATTCAGATATTGCTTGCAACTGTAATAAGGAATACCTAAATTAGATGTGTGCTCTTATGGATGAAGTAAGAACAGTTTCCTAAAACAGCTTTTGGACAACACATTCGATTGCAATTTTTTCCTTCTCATGTATGCACGCTAACTTCCGCCTTCAGGGAAATCACAGCTTCTTCTTATTTTAGAAGCGTACATTTTAGTCGTCTGCCTCATTTTTCACTGATTTAATTATTGTGTTTTTTCTGCATTATAAGCCAGGGAAGAACAGATGGCAACAGCTAATTTAAAGCACTGTATCTGTTAAAATAACCTATCACTTCAAATTCTTCACTGTAACAGGAATTTAGTTCAGATTTTTGCTCCAACTACCACCCAGTACCACTTAAGTGTTTTTCTAACACTTCTTAAAACACTCAGGCTACAGCAACATCTCAAGTAACACATTATGCATACTGTCGAGTCACACTTTTCTCCCTTTGACAAGGTGACATTGCTATAGTATTACAAGTTCTAAACCTGCAAATCACATGGCCTACCTCTATAAACACTGCTGCTTGAGTTTACTCAGAAATAGACCAGAAAACATTGCCACTTCCTTACGTTTGTCACACTGGGATTGTTGTCTGAGCTAAATAGCAAATTTCTTGTTAAGTGCCAAAATGATGCATATTTTATTTCTTGCAAATTTATACCTATGCTTTTGATTGGGTGGCGGTAGAGGCAGATAGTCATATCCTATTGCTTTCAAGTTTTTTGGTTTCAACAAATCACCTTTTTCCAAACAAACCAACAAAACAACAAAAAGCATTCCTTCAAAAAAATTTCTCAACCCACTCTGCTAATGAGATGTACAACATTAACTCAAAATACTTTCTGGCACTTCATCTTATCTTATGGGGTACCCTTCCCAAGCCATGCCTACTTCAACTTTTATATATTCTCATCTTCTACCATGAATACATCATTAGGTTCAGCTATTAACTTTCAGTGAAAGCAGGCAACATGAACCTTCACATATGATGGGATAATTATTCTGCTGCATTCAGCTGGTTAGCTATTTATATACAATAAAGACTATGCCATGGCTTATTACAATTTTATCTTGACTGGTAGCACTGAGGGATATTTGATACATCTTTTCATTGTCTGCAGACTTCCTTCAGATGCAAGTCGGAGTATGTTCAACATTAGTGAAATCTGCACAGCACTGGCGTAGTGTGCTGCCTATGATCAGCCTTCCTACTTAAGCAGGCCACTATACCAACTTCTAACTACAGTTTCCAAGTGGTCTTCAAGGGAAGCCCGAAGCAAAGTGTATTAAAATAATCCAGTCTGGCAATCGGAACACATGGATAAGCATAGCAAAGTTCACATCAGAGAAGAAGTAGTCAGAAGAATTAAAGGATGCTTCTATCCACCAAAACCATCTGGTATTCCAGAAATAGCTTGGGAGGGGCAGGTAAGTACTGGGCTTCAGAAACTGCAAACGTTACTCTCCTCCCTACAGGGCCAACCCACAGAGTAATTAAGGTCACAGACAAAATCCTCTACAAGTCTAGGATAAATCAATACAAGCTCTATTATCCCAATCCCCACCATAAATCAAGAGTCTCCCCATATCTTCCCCACCTTTCTCCCCAGAAATACAGATAGAAACCCTTTAATCAAACCAGAGAGATCGCTGTCCAACAGGAGAAATGGATTTAAACAGCTCCTCCAACCCCACATGATTGTACTGAAAGACAGGATCAGCTGCACACAATAGAATATTCAAAGCAACATACCCTGCTGTATCAGAAAAAGCATCTTTTTTATCCACATTTCAGCTCCCTCTAGCCATCTACTTTTTTTTCTTCATTCCACTGGTTTTCTCTACAACAACTCATACCTATTCTATACTATAGAAGCTATTTCTGAAAACACAGGTGATTAAGAATTGCACAGAAAAGTGTAATGGAGACCTGGTTAAAGAATGTCTAAAAGGTAAACGCTCTGGGATGGTAGGGGGTGTGAGTGTCTGAGTTGTGGTGGGGGGGGGGGAGCGGACCTGAAACTGGCTTTTGGAGGATAGTGGTTGAGAGTGGCTGGGCTCTGGGGGAAGTGGGAGTGAGAGTGTCTGGACACCCGGCTGGGTTTTGTGGGGGAGGGGAGCAGAGAAACAGGAACTGGGTTGTCATAGGGGTTTAACTCTCTACTCCTGGGGGAATTTTTGTATGTGTCTGTATTGTTACAGACATACTTGCTGACAGGTATTTTGAAATAAATTACCAAAATAATTGAAACTGGCATGATTATATAGTGTGATTTTGACAAAGAAAATGTGCAGAATTTTAAAATATTGTTCACATAATTTTTAATTTTCTGGTGCAGAATTCCTCCAGGAGTAACATGCAAAGCAGGGGATGCTCACTTAAGCTTCCAGTGCAAAGGAAATTTTGTATTATGAAAGGATGAAGCACCAACACATGCAAGATCACAAAACACACATATAATGGGAAACGGTTATCTGCCAACATTTTCAAGGTTACCAGAATTTATTTTCATATCCTTGAATATGCATATGAGATTACTTGTAACAAACCCTCCCCTGGCTTTTAATGAGACTTTCTACAACCTCTTCTCCCCACTACCTGCTCAGTGACACTCAATGCATATGACGAAGTGGGTATTTACCCACAAAAGCTCATGCTCCAAAAAGTCTGTTAGTCTATAAAGGTGCCACAGGATTCTTTGCTGCTTTTACAGATCCAGACTAACACGGCTACCCCTCTGATACTTGACTCAATGTTTTAGCTTCTCTTTTACTAAAAGGACAAAAGAAATAGACTACCAAGAAATATAACAGAAATAGAGCCCAAAACTGCAGAGACAACGGGCTTGGCTACACTCGAAACTTAAATGCACTGCCGCGGCAGCGCTTTGAAGTGTGAGTGTGGTCCCAGCGCTGCACGTACTCCACCTCCTCGTGGCGATCAGCTTGCAGCACTGGGAGCCGCGCTCCCAACGCTGCGGCACTGTTTACACTGGCACTTTACAGCACTGTATTTTGCAGCACTCGGGGGGTTTTTTTTTTTCACACCCCTGAGCAAGAAAGTTGCAGCGCTGTAAAGCACCAGTGTAGCCAAGGCCAAAGATTATGTTACCAAGAGTTTTAAAGTGTGAAAGGATTTCAGCAAAACAGGAAAACATAAACCTCTTGAACAAATAGCGAGACAGACATTCCCCAGGGTACAATCCGGACTGTTGAACAGCACGTTCCTTTAACTCGATGGCACCCTAGGGCCTAGGATGCCTTTTACACTGCTTTGCTGTCAGAACAGCCACACCTGGCCAGCTCACACAGCCTTCAGCATGCAAATTCACTCCCAGCTAAATACATAAGCACTGTGACCAGTCACTCATGAATTACATACAGGACAACACCCACAAATTCTTAGTCTCAGCCTTGTTCCCCCAGAAATGCGCATCTTGAACTGACCAGCACACTACTGAACAATGCAAGCTCATAAAAATTCCGGCATTTAATTAAAGGAAATGATATATGCACCAGCCTTGTTATTCTAAATGGAGTTTCCAACACACTTTAATCCAAACAGAGAGGTTATGATAAAACTATAAGATAAAAATCTATATTTCTGTAGTTAATTATAATCACTTAAGTGATTATAAATGATGATCCATAAAAATCAGGATTGGTTACAAAAGAAAATGAGTAATACGCAAGCTAATACCTACTTAACAAGCTAAGTGAACTTAAACACACCATACGTTGTCTTACCATACATTGTTGCAGAGTAGCAGCCGCATTAGTCTGTATCCGCAAAAAGAAAGAGTACTTGTGGCATCTTAGAGACTAACAAATTTATTTCAGCATAAGCTTTTTCCCAGGGAATGCCTTACTGCTAAATGATGAACTATCAGTCTGCAGTGTGTTCCGTTCTATGGATCCGAAGAAGTGAGCTGTAGCCCACGAAAACGTATGCTGAAATAAATTTGTTAACCTCTAAAGTGCCGCAAGTACTCCTGTTCTTTTTGCATACATTGTTGGAAATTTCACAGGCTGGGTCTCCTTCCAGCCTGGGACCACTCCCCCTTTAGTAGTTCTTTGAGAGTAGTTGATGTCACTAGCAGAGACATGGGAGGATGAAAGGTGAGTTGGAGGTCACTGTCTTTCATATTTATATCCCTCTCCCTTCAAGGATTACCCCCTGCTGGGATGTAGGCAACAAGCTGTCTCTTGTGGATGTGAGGTTTGCAACATTCCTGGGACGTAATGTAAATTTCTTGTTTACATCTCCCCCTTGCTGGGGGATGTCCACTTAAGTAGATGATGGCCCTTTAACACCTCTCTGGGATGCTAGTGTGCCTTTCTCTCTGAAAAAATTGTTTTTGTGGATGTTACCCAGAATTACAACACAGTTCAGTAACAATCATGCAGTAGAAGCTTATAATTTTGCATGAAGTGTCACTATATATATTTTAACAGGATAATTATATTCAGCAGATTATAACTTTTCAGATGATACCTCACAACGTGTACTTTTACAAGACTATGATAAATTTTGTACAAAGTGGTGATCATAATAGTACAGTCTGTATCTGAATCAAATCAATATGGACAATGCTGAGATTGGTTATATGACTCATTTCCTGATGAAGTCATTTCATTCCTTCTCAGTCTATGCCACAAATTAATTCCCTTCACTCCCCTCTGAGCACCCAATCCTTCCAAAAGAAACTGCAGGTGCTCAACATCTCTGAAAATTAATTTAATGTAGCTATGTTCCTGAAAAAAATCTACTTTAAGTGAGATGATGTTGAGCGAATCCAATTTCCCCATAAGAACTAATGTAAATGGGGGGGGGGGGGGGCGCCTAGGTTCCAGGGAAATTTTTTTCGCCAGACAAAAGACATATATATAATTCCCCTCTCACCCCTATGGGTGGTATGTATGTCTTCCTCAACCTCGGGTCCTCTATCCTGTTAGTCAGGGAAGGGACAGCTGAGCTGCCCGGCAATGGATAGCCTGCTGGGCAGCTGCCCCACAGGGAACTTAGGGGAGCTGGGGAGCTGATGTGGGAGGTGGCTGCCAATCCATCCTAGTTCCAAGTCCCCACCAGCTAGCTCCAACAGGCTGCTCTTCCTGCAAGCAGTGGACAAAGCAGGTGGCTGCCAAACAACATAAGGGAGAATTGCACAACTTTAAATGGGCATGTTCTCTAAATGATCAGCAACATAACAAAACAATGTTAACGGTGACAACATTAAGTGAGAAGTTACCATATTATGTTCCTCTAGAGATCTCTCTGAAAGCAGCTAAGAGGGTTTGTTATTTTTTTTTTAAAGTAATATGCATTTACAGTCCAGGAACTTATGATTATTTCTCTTCCCTCCTAACCTCAACTCCTATACAGGTGCAGTTGCCCTGAACTGTGACAATACTCATCTGATTGTTTGCTGATTGTGAAGCTTACTAGTTGTCGGTCTAGCTCCCAGTAGATAGGGCAGCCATGTACAAAACACCAGAGTTGGACCCTTGTATGCCTATGCAAATACTAATCCATTTCAGTAATTCTGATACAGAAACAAACTTTTTATGATGCTTCTTTTTTATTTGGCACAAAATATTTAACAAGTCATAGGTTTACTGTAAAAAAGGAAGATATAACAGGATAATTGTTTGCCAAGACAGAATGTAGTGTGTGAAAGTCAGTCTCTGAAGTTAAAGGTAAGAGAGGCTTTTTCCTCTCAAATCTCACTATATCACATTTTCACTAAAATTAGCGTAATTTATACTACAATGAACATTTCGATCTTTGATGACAGACGTGCTCTTATTTATTTCTTCATGTTTATGAAAGCACACACCTAATACTCAGTGCTTTTGTACACATTAAAATGAAGTCAGACTGCGAAGTCCATTCCTTTATTTGAAAGTTAATGTGAAAATATAAGTCTATCTATCCTGCAGTCAATTGCAACTTAACTTTGAAAATTTACTATTTTACAGCTGAGAGAAGGGAAAAGGACTGCATCCATAGTACTTGTTTGTATAGTGCATAATACAGTAGTTCTTAATCCACAGGCCACTTGCAGCCCAATCAGCACAGAGCTTTGGCCCATGTGACATTCTCAGGGCCACACAGGTAGTATTGGATGCGGACCACAATGTTAAATAGGTTGAGAACTGCTGCCTTAATATAATGGAGCTACTGCCTCTAGGTGATACAGCTGTACATATCTGTTACAAATTGGAATTGCCCTTCATTTGGAAACCAAAAAGAAAAAGCCACACGAATAGCCTGTCATGGGACTAGCTAAATCTTAGCAGAACCAATTATTCTTTAGCATCTCTGCGAAATAGAGCACAGAAGAATTTTGCTGATTCTGGAAAATACCGCTTTTCAGTTGCGGAAGAAAGGACAAAATACTTATGAACATGGTAAACTGTAAGTGCTGATATTCTGATAAGAATTGCTGGAATATTATAGCCACTAAAACACAGTGTTACCATTTTCCCCATTTTTAACATTTTAAAATACTGAACTGTAGACTGAAATAGAAGCCTTCTGAAAACTGATCTACACAAGAGAAGTAAAGCATAAAGAAAAGAAAGGACAAAAGAAGCAAAGGGACACTACTGGTTCAAATTCATACTTTGAAATGTACATTCAGAATCCCTTTTCTATGATCTCACACCTATAATCATTTTTTTAATTTGCTCTGAAATGTGGGGGAGGGGGGTTGAGGGGACAAGGAAAAGTCAAGTAAACATATCACTTTTCTCTTTTGCCATCCTTGACACATGCATATGCACATGGAACATGCCCCATGGCAGCATTCTTAAGACGACCTTCTACTGGTAGGTTGCTTCAGGTGTGAAGAGGTTACTTACCAATAAAAGCGCAGAAATATTACATTTTCATATTCACTTACAAGGTGCACTTCCTCAATGCCACTGATCTTCAGGAACATTTTAGAAAAGCAAGCCCATTGGGACTGCACAAATGTCTCCACACAGCACATCACTTTTGGACCACAGGTTAAAAGAGGCCACGATGTCCTCCCAACTGCCTTAGTTCCTTCCACTAAACTCCAGCACCTTTAAGAGATCAGAACACTTAGGAAGAGGAGACGGTAGGCAGGTGAACATGCTGAGCAACAGCATTTACTAATAAGTAATCTCTCAGAAGTGGATTCCGCATGTTCCCACTTGTGGATTCTGGCTAGTACAACTTCCAGGGAAGTGGACTCAGGAGTCCCAATTAAACAAGGATTACAGAACTGCCCTCCCAAACCCAACAACACATTTAGATGCCATATGCAGAGCAGGGCTGCATAAAAGGCATGAAAAAGTAGCAACCCTCAGGTTTCTCTAAAGGAAATTTTACATATCAGGTCATCAATGCAGTCTTCATCTTAAAACTTCCAGATTATCCTAGCTGTAGTTTAGCCTAATCCATTCTGACAGGCTTCCAATAGAAGGACCAATTTGCTTACACTGATTGCCAAAATTTACAAAAAGCTTAGGTTAGTTAATAAATGCCTTAGTTCTACTCAATCACATGCTCAAAGCCCAAGGTCCAGGGTATGAAGCTTCCTTTCCCCATCACAAGAATGAGGTTTTGGAAAGAAACCCAAAGATTAATAGGCTACTTTGAGTACAAATCAAACATTCAAAGGGGAAAAAAATTGGATGAGGATACATAACAATTCTGTTCCTGAGGAAATAAAAAGCACTCTTCCAAAGGATCAAAAGGGGTATCTGTCAAGGCTTCTTTCCCCACTCTGAACATTAGGGTACGGCTGTGGGGACCTGCATGGACACTTCTAAGCCTAATTACTAGTTTAGCTCTGGTATGCTGCCACCACCCAGAATTCCAGTGTCTGGGGCACTCTGTTCCCCCAAACTTCGTCCCCCCTCCGGGTTGCCTTGAGGGACTTCACCAATTCCCTGGTGAACACAGATCCAAACCCCTTGAATCTTAAAACAAGGAGAAATTTACTACCCCCTCCTTCCCCCCCCATCCCTTGTGAGTCCAGATCCAATCCCCTTGGATCTTAAAACAATCAGGTTCTTAAAAAGAAAGCTTTTAATTAAAGAAAGAAAAGGTAAAAATTATCTCTGTAAGATCAAGATGGAAAATGCTTTACAGGGTAATCAGATTCCTATAGACCAGAGGGGCCCCCCCAGCCTTAGGTTCAAAGTTACAGCAAACAGAGGTAAAATCCTTCCAGCAAAAAGAAACAAGTCAGAAACAAACATACGACTACACGCCTGCCTGGCTAATTACTTACAGTTTGAAACATGAGAGCTGATTTATAAACAATTGGAGAGCCTGGATGGACATCTGGTCCTGCTTATCCCAAAGCGAACAACAAACACAAAGAGCACAAAAGACTTCCCTCCACCAAGATTTGAAAGTATCTTGTCCCCCTATTGGTCCTCTGGTCAGGTGTCAGCCAGGTTTACTGATCTTCTTAACCCTTTACAGATAAAAGAGACATTAACCCTTAACTATCTGTTCATGACAGTATCCATTAATCTTTTCAGCACGGGATTAAAATATTACACTGGAACAGGTTCTTTGACTAGAGACAGATTATTCTATCTTTTAAGGACTCTCACGATAGTGAAATTGCTGCAGATTTTACAGTCGTCAACTGGAAAGTGGAATGAAATTGCAGAAAGGTATACTTTCATAGTAATATGGAAAGGGTGAGCGTCTTCGTGTATCATAAATAGCCCATAAAGGATGAAAGGACAGAATGCACAGACATATAGTTATCTTCTGCCCACAGGGAAAAGGTATCTTCAGCTCTAGAAGCATTATTTTAGTCATTTCCTGGACTGCAGCAAGATGCTCGGCACTCTTGCAGAACATGTCAAGTCAGAAGTAGTTATGTCCTATAATCAAAATAAGGAGGCAAAATTATTCTGGATTTAGACCGTCTTCGCTTAATGATCACCAGCAGAAGATGACTGATTGAAAATCTTATATTAGATCTCTGCTCCAGTCCAATAGGAGCATATCTGATGGAAACTGTTCATACCTGTTAGTAGTTTGTGGCAGAGCTCTAAGAAAAGAACGTTCTGAATGGAAGGTCCATCATAGACTGCTTCAGAAATTTCTCATGCTGGTTTTGTGGCTTCTGACTTAAGTTACCAGCAAAGAAAGCACTTTGTTTGACAAGGTTAGGGGCCACAGACTGCATCCAACAAAGCCAGACATCAGTCCTACAGGGATCTCACTTCAACAGAGCAACTGAGAGTGAGAGCACTATTCTGCTTGTTTAGAGAGAACTCTGACGACATGTTGCCCCTCACCAATTTCACAAAACACCACTTAAGTAGCAGCAAAAATGACTTTAGAGCACATTTAATGGCCTGCAGCTTCAAAATGTTTATATAATGAAGGGCTTGATAGTTTCTATGCTGGTCTATACAGACAGCAAACACCAGAAGGTCCCAACTAGCTAAATCTGCATAAGAATCAGCCTATGAAAAGGTTGCAAAACTAAAAGGGATCCCTTCTGGAAAACTATTACTACTTAGGGATGTTTAAGTTATTAGTGATGTTACTATTAAATACAATAAACAAGTGTATGCTGCTATTTTAAATGCATGTCAAAACCTAGAAATGAAGGCTGGGTGTCACACTGAAGTTCTCCTAACTCTTTTTATAATCATATACAGTACATATACAACATTGCTAATTAGTTAAATATTAAACCAAAGATAATGAAATAGAGCTTGAAATATCTATTAGTTACAGCAGGTACTAAAGGACTGATTTTGATAAGGACATTTATTCTTGTCATTAAAAGAATTTACTGGAAGCATCTCAACGGAAAAAAACAAAACAAGGAGGCATCTCTGTCATAGTTTCATCATTTACAGCTTTGACTTGTGATGGGAGCTAGAAATTTACAGCTACTGAGCTGCTAGTGTGGGTGTGCAACAACAGCACAAATACCAAACATCAACCGCAATCAAAATTATGGCATTTCGAATCCTTTATAAAGCACTACTCAACTCTTATATGGCAAGAAACACTTAAATTTCAACCACACATGGGTATCAAGCCATAAGCCATGAGCCTAAGAATAGAATTCCACAAAGTTAGTTAGTATAAGATAGAGACAAGCTAGTACAAGTCAAATCTTTTGTTTCAAAATTTACAATAAAAGCAATGTTTTATTTAAAACCCACCATGGGTGTTAACAACATGCTAAGGAATTCTTTGAACTGATCATTGCAGTAATTCTCAAGCAATGGCTAATCCTCTTAACATGGCTCACTAACTTCTCAACTCATTTTTATTAACGTTGTTTAACGTTACCTTCACTTTCTTTGTCAGAGGCTAGTTACAACTTCCATCTTCATATTCTGTGTCACTTTTGGAGAGACTGGAGATTAAAACTCTTGCACTTGTTGCCATTCTACTTCCAAATTTTTCTTTTGAAGTGATTGGTGCTTTTTCTAACTTTATTCATTAGTCACATACCATATCTGGTCATCCATATTGCTCTTTTTGTCGAGAAATATATCTCTTCTTGATGGAGAAAGCGTAACACAAATACTGTGCTTTGGGATAAGTGTATTCTCACCTCAAAATTTATACATATGATTGGTGAACCTCACAAACTCATTTCCTTTTTGTATAAATAAGGAATTAAAAGTAGGATTTCAGCTGTCCAGCAACAATGCAACATGCTGTTATGCCATTCTGGGCTGTTCAGAATCCACCCTTGGACATTTGTTTGAAGCAGAGGCAGCAAACTCAACCCCTCTCTGACCTCTGTTTACTTGTTCCAGAGAGAGCGACATTTGCTAAGGCTTAGCAACAATGCAAGATTCTTAAGGGAGACCAGAAACTCCATGACAAAGATCTTTGAGTTGTATAAGAGGTTCAACTGTCAAAGGCATCCCCCTCTCATATTGTCAGCTAATATTGTATAATATATCTAATTTCCTTGGCTACATATAAATGCAAACATTAAGCACAAATAAAAATAAGCCAGCCTGAAATGATAGCATGAAGATGGCATTTTGTGCCTTAGTAGACCAAACATCAATTCAAAATAATTCAGACAAATAGGCAATAACTATTTTGATCCCTACCTCAATGTTTTTCCCAGTTTAAAGGAAAATTGATTTAGTTAATTTTCAAGGAAAGTAAAAGTCAAGAATATTTATCTGAAGTAGGCATTAGAGATTTCTTTACCCATTCTCCATAGCTGTGCATCCATCATCACAATGCAGGCAGTAGCATTTCCTGTGCTCTTGCCCTATAACAGCACTGGCAGTGCTCTATTTCAGCATCTCTAATATTGCAGTGTATCCATTTCTTATTTTGACAAGCAGCAAGAGTCTGATCCATTTTACCATTTAATGTATCCTAGTGGCCTGTAACTTATTTGAAACTTTACCTACATAGACCATGTTACCAAAAAAATCACTTTTAAATGTTGTGTTAAGCACTCATGAAAATTTAAAAATAGCATTAAGAACAAGAAATAATGTGAACAGAGGTTATGCAAGCTTTCCTAGTTTTAACAATGCACTTTTATCCAGACCTCTCTATCAGCACAGAGACTCTCCTAAACAGAGAATAGAGTGCAGTCAGAACACACACTCATTGTGATGTTTTAGCATTTTAATTTATAATCTGCATTACATTGTCCAGACTGTTAAGAATCTGCAGGTTGTAGTTGTAAAACAGCACCATGGAGTTGGTGAGGTACTAGTTTTCATTCATGGTTCAGGTATTTGTAAGAAAGTCATGTTCTATGTTTCCACCAAAAGGAGGAAATGACATAAGGAACTTTAACCAGAAGTTGCAATTATCCATTATTTGTTGCTTTGCTAAGAAAACAGTTAAGAAAACTATCCTACTGGGAAAGGAATTTGCAAGTCTTGTGTCAACTAGTCATCAGTGGAGATAAATTAAAATAATTCACAACCACTTCACCATTTCACAATATTTTGAGGGGGTATGACACACTGCTTCACTGGGAAAAAGTTCTGATGGACAACTAGACGACAAGGATTACTACCACAAAGCTAGCAGGAAAAAAGAAATTATCAGGAACCTAATTAATGCTGATCTGAACTTTGTATTACTATACCACACAGCTGGCAGTCTGTGTTCATGGGAGCCATTCCACTGAGGGAGCCAGCTTGCCTAAATTCTCCCATATTGGCTTGCAAAAGCAAGCATTTGAAGGGGGAACATGAGAAGAAAGGAGTTTTGGAATTCACTCGGAAAAAATATACTGAAAAGGGAATTCCTCCCCATTCCCCCCACCTAATTTTCATTCCATCAGCCTCATTCGTGAGCCAACAGTAACGCCTTAACTACCACAACTTTCTCAGGGCTTGTCTACACAAACCTTCCATTTGGCTTAGATTTTAAGATGTCTGAACAGCTTCCTCATCTTACATATTTCCTAATTGTTACGTAAAGTTTTCTGATGCTATTCATTTCACTCACAGTAGAATAGCATTTATCAGATATGCCTAGAGTACCATAGGTACCAGTGGATCAGTGTATTTTTATGATCAAACTCTTACACACATTTTTGACAGAATAAAGTGATTACATTAATAATTCTGGGAGAAGCACTTCTCCAACTGATTGCAGATGAGGTACTACAATCCGACGCTTCCCCCCTCCACTCCCGTCCCACCAAAAAAAACACATTGTAGCCAAGGTCAACTCAGCTACACCAAGAACCTAGGTCTGAAAGCCATTTTTAGCTTTCTGATAGCAACTCTAGTTGACATATTCTGAATACGGCAAACCAGACAACAGAACAGCCAGTGAGCGTAGAAACCTAGACAAGAATCTGTTTCCATACAGACCCAATTCTTGGACTATAATTTGCCATCTTCATCACAATTTACAGAAAACTCTACCAGGACTACTCTTCCCAACCAGAGAGAAACTAGACCAGGAAAAAGAGTACAAAGCAGCACAGTCCAGATCCTCTTTTCAACCCACCAGTGATACGGAGGATCAATCATTTCAGAATGGTGCACAGAACACTACACAAAGCTTCTTTTTTAATATGCAATCACATTACAATATAAAACATGTTTAACAAATCATACCTGTATGAAGCTGAACTTTCCCAATCACTCCCTCCACCAGACCCAGACAGACAGGATTCCAGGCCAGAAGAAGATCCGTGGCTGCAAGAAAAATTGAGGCTTATAAGAAAATCTGAAATGTTAACAATAGACACTGACATTAAAAACAAAACACTTTACTTTTCAGGAATTTCTGATGCACTACGTAAAGAGTTGTTTTCATCATCATAATCTGAAAGTATTCTATAAGACATAAAAAGAACAAGAGTACTTGTGGCACCTTAGAGACTAACAAATTTATTTCAGTATGCGCTTTCATGAGCTACAGCTCACTTCTTCAGATGCACCTAAGCTCATGCTGAAATAAATTTGTTAGTCTCTAAGGTGCCACAAGTACTCTTGTTCTTTTTGCGGATACAGACTAATATGGCTGCTACTCTGAAACCTGTCATATAAGACATAAGTTACTAACCCTTGACAGTTTAATCAGCACTAGTAATTACTGTTCTGAGTGAAACTCAGTTTTGTGACTTCTATCCAAGGCTCATGGATTCCCAGTAAATCTCAAGTTAATGAGACAAACAGTGTAAAAACTAGTCTGTTCACTATAGCATATTTATCATTTGAAACATGCCTCATCCAAGTGTCCAAGAGAGGGGAATGCCATGCAGTTATTGGTGCTCTTTAGTCTCAACCATGTAATAGGAAAAATTATCACCCTCCCTTGCAACACACATCCAAGCAATGCTTTGATACAGACTATGAAATAAAATCCAATTCATCCAATAGGGACATGGTGCAAAAGGAATATAATGAGATTACCATTTGGGGGTAGGCATATCACCCTGAATTGTATGATCAGCATTAGAATGATGCAGAGCCAGCTCCTTCCAAAAGGTGTCATTGTCACAAGCCAGCACAGCACAGTACAGTAATAAGTATGAAGGTTAGTTTGTACCTCGAGTGAGATGCTCAAGATGCATGCTTACTAACACTTTCTTCAAGTTTAGAAAACATCCTTTGAAACCATTTCTACCTCATAGAAGTGAAATTATTCCCAGGATTTTATAGACAAGGAAAAACTCCACAAATCCTCATCATGGCAGAACAAAGCAATGTGTGTTAGATGCTTTATTCAAGTTTCCACTTACAGCTTCAAAATGTATCTGATAATAACAGATCACAATATTACTATATGTACTAAATCATCCAGGAAACATGACACACTGAAAAGAGAATCATTCATCCAGAACACTTTGGGGAAATAAGGTTTGACATTTCTGTTTTCTATAGAAAGTTTTTTATTCCAATATTGTTTCCTCCCCACTTCAGAGGTCTATAGTTTAATCATCAAGACGACCCGGTCTTTTGTGTTCCCAGTTAAAACAGTCAGATTTGTGTCCATTTATTTATTCTTTTGCGTGGACACATATCTGACATCAGGAATCATAACATTCAAAAACTAAACGGAGAACATTTCAACCTCTCTGGTCACTCAGAAACAGATTTATAGGTGGCAATTTTGCAACAGAAAAGCTTCAAAAACAGACTCCAACGAGAAACTGCTGAACTGGAATAAATTTGCAAAATAGAAACCATTAACTTGGGCTTGAACAGAGACTAGAAGCGGCTGGGTCATTATACAAATTGAATCTATTTCCCCATGTTAAGTGTCCTCACACCTTCTCGTCAACTGTCTGAAATGGGCCATCTTGATTATCACTACAGAAGTTTTTTTCTCCTGCTGATAATAGCTCATCTTAATTAATTAGCCTCTTTGAGTTGGTATTGCAACTTCCACCTTTTCATGTTCTCTGTATGTATATATATATTCTTACTATATGTTCCATTCTATGCATATGATGAAGTGGGCTGTAGCCCACGAAAGCTTATGCTCAAATAAATTTGTTAGCCTCTAAGATGCCACAAGGACTCCTGTTCTTTCTGTAGATTCACTGAGAGATTCTCATATACTTTCCTTAGCAGCAACCACAAAGACATATCAATCAGTTCTACTATATATCTTTTAAATAACCTTCTCTCTAGGAGCGGATTTCTCCCAAAATAGAAGAATATACTTTAAAAACTAAAAGAACATACTATAATAGTGATACAAAATAAATCTTAATGCAAAAAAAGTTTAATAGAAAATAAACAGTGTTTACAAATCATTAAGTTTGGCGTTTGCAGCTGACAACTTAATGTCAAACTGATACTTACATTATTCTTTTCCCAGTTTTCCTCAATTATTATTAAAAATGCAAAATGGATTTTGTTTTCCAATACCATAAATTTAACAAAAACTGTATACTGTAGTGGAAATAGTGAACCAAACTCATCAGGTAGTTGTGAAGTAATAATTTGCACAAGGAATTTGAAAGTGTGACAGGCTAGGTTAGGCAAGGCAATATTCCACAATTCAAAATCAGGTCCAACCTGGCTTTAGCTTGTCATAAACAGATAGCTAAGGGTTAATGTTTCTTTTACCTGTAAAGGGTTAACAAAGGGAACCAAACACCTGACCAGAGGACCAATCAGGAAACAAGATTTTTCAAATCTCAAGGGGGGGAATTTTTGGGTGTGTGTCCTTTGTCTCGTCTCTGTTGCTCTCTCGTCATCTCCAGACTTTCTAATCTTCTGTTTCCCAGTTGTAAGTACAGGTATAAGACAATATAGGTTTTTATATTGTTTTTGTATTTATATGTGTGTAGTTTGCTGGAATGTTTTAAATTGTATTTCTTTTTGAATAAGGCTGTTTATTCATTTTGTTTTCTTTTAAGCCAATGACCCTGTATATTGTCACCTTGATACAGAGACATTTTATCCTTTCTTCCCTTTTTATATAAAGCTTTCTTTTAAACTTGTTGGATTTCTCTTTCTAAGTTGAGGTCCAGGATAGGAATCTCTGTCCTAGGATTCTGTCTCTCTCAGGGAAAGTGGTAAGGGGAAAAAGAAGGGGGGGAAGTGAATTGTCCTCTCTTTTTGTAATTCAAGCAGTTTTAGTACGATAATCTTCAGGGTAACCAGCGGGGAAGCTGGGAGGGTAAAGGAGAAGAGGAAGGGGTTATTTCCCTTTGTTGTGAGACTCAGGGCATCTGAGTCTTGGGGTCCCCCAGGGAAGGTTTTGGGGAGACCAGAGTGAGTCAGACACTGAAATTTCTGGCTGGTGGCAGCGCTATCAGATCTAAGCTGGTAATTAAGCTTGGAGGTTTCATGCTAGCATCTTATTTTCTGAACTCTAAGGTTCAGATCTGAGTAGGAAAGCTATGACATAGCTATTCCCATTACATTAGGTAACCAAGTAAAATAGGTAAACTGCATTTGATATTAAGTCAGCCTATTATCGGGGTGTGTATGCACGCGTGTGAGAGCAAGCATAGAAAATATACAGTGCAGGAGGTAGCTCCAAAAACTCAATGGTATAGCCAAGGGCTGGTAAGGCAATCTGTCTCACTGGATAATTCACAGAATGCCAGCAGAGCCAATACAGGAGGGACCCTGGAACATGGCACTGCTCCATGGCTGGAACTCTTGAATGACTCAGTGTCTTTCTTGGACCTGGAAGAAGACTTACTGCCATGCTTATGTGCATGCTTCGTGACTCATGGCTAGACCCCAGTGCAGGGTCCATAGCACTGGTAACAGCGGAGCCAGACTAAGGCTCTGCAGTAGGAGGCACATTCTTGGACTGGGGCGGGGGGGGGAGGAAAGAGGGGGAAAAAAGAGTTCCCTGGCCAGGATTCAACTGTGGCCCCACGGCAACCTCAATCAGCTGCTTCTTAAGATGGAAGACTCTTCCTTCCCATCTACAAGCAGGGAAGGAGAGGCAGATACTTCATCTGAACATTGTGTGGGTTTCTCCCAAAAACAGTACAGACAGCATTGTTGCTCATCGCTGAGGGAAAACAATCAATGGCAGGAACCGCAGACTTTGAATCCCAGCCTCTTCAACTTAATCCAGTACCCAGACTTGGGTGCTGGAGAGAAGGTTGCGGATTGTTTGGCAGGCAACTGCTGAAGATGAGTTCCCAGCCTTTAAACCTACAAAACTTCTAAAAACAAGGAAACTACTACAAAAACAGCAAGAATCCTGACTATATACAAAAATAAAAAACAGTGTTTCTGAAAAGTTTAGAAAATCCATCACCAAGGACAAAAGGATGGCAAAAGCCCTGACTTGGACTATGCATCAGTGAGAAGGAACCGAAGATATGGTTGGTCTGCCCCCACTCTATCACCTTGGGCGAAACCCTGAGGCAGAGAAAGGGTGCATGAGCAGACTGACGGACATTACTACTTTGAAACGTTCCAGGCACATGGAGTGCATAAGCCTCAGTGGAATGCAATAGGGACCATCACTCAAAGAAGAACTAGCTGAAACCATCTCGAAACTCTTAGTAATTATCTTTGAGAACTCATGAGGGACTGGTGAGGTTCCAGAAGATTGGAAAAGGGCAAACATAGTACTTCTCTTTGAAGAGGAGAATGAAAAGGACCTGGGAATTGTAGACCAGTCAACCTAACTTCAATACCTGGAAAGATACTGAAACACATTATTAAATAATGAATTTCTAAGTACCTAGAGGATAATAGGGTCATAAGGAATAGTCACCATGGATTTGTCAAGAACAGATCATGCCAAAACAACCTAATTTCTGTCTTTGACTAAGTCACTGGCCTACTGGATGGGGGGAAAAGCAGTAGATGTGATACATCTTATTTGAATAAGGCTTTTGACACAGTCCCACTTGACAGTCTCATATGCAAACTAGGAAAATGAGGTCTAGATGAAATTACTATAACTGATTGAAGGATCATACTCAAAGAGTAGTTTTCAATGGTTTGCTGTCAAACTGGGAGGAGTTATCTGCAGGGGTCAGTCCTGGGTCCAGTATTATTCAAGTCATCAGTGAAAATATTGAACAACAGAGGAGAGTATGCTTATAAAATCTACAGATAACAGCAAGCTGAGAGGGATTGCAAGCATTTGGAGGACAGGATCAGAATTCAAAATGCCCTTGACAAATGGAAGAAATGGTCAGAATTCGACAAGATGAAATTCAATAAAGACAAGTGCAAAGTACTTCACTTAGAAAGGAGGAAAAAATCAAATTCACAACTACAAAGTGGGCAATAACTGGCTAGGCAGTAGTGCTACTGAAAAGGATCGGGGAGTGGGGTTTATAGTGGGTCACAAATTAAATCAATTGATGCAGCAGCTAAAAAGGTTAATATTCTGGGGAGTTTTAACAGGATTGCTCTAAGACAGACACAGGAGGTAACTGTCCCACTCGATTTAGTGCTGGCGAAGCCTGAGCTGAAGTATTGTGTCCAGTTCTGGGTCCAAACTTTAGGAAACATAGGGATAAATTGGAGAAAGTCCAGAGGAGAAAAAAAAAAAAAAAAAAAAAAAAAAAAATGATAAAGGGTTCAGGAAACCTGACCTATGAGGAAAGGTTAAAAAACTAGGCACATTTTAGTCTTCAGAGAAAATGCCTGAGGGGGATGGGGGAGACAAGAAAAGAGTCTTCAAAGATGTTAAGGATTGTTAGAAAGAGGATTGTGATCTAATTGTTCTCCATGTCCACTGAAGATAAGACAAGAAGAAATAAACTCAATCTGCAGCAAAGAAGATTTAGGTTAGATATTAGGGGAAAAAGATTTAACTATTAGGATAGTTAAGCTCTGAAAAGGCTTCCAAGGAAGACTGAAATCCCCATCACTGGAGATTTTTAAAGCCAGATTAGACCATCTCTGATAGGTATATGTCTAAGTTTACTTAATCCTGCCACAGTACAGTGGGCTGGACTATGACTTCTTGAAGCCAATCCTAAATTTCTATGGTTCTATGGAGTCTATAATAAAAATAGAACTCCGTCAAGAAGAAATTAACAATAACTTATAGAAAATATTAACGATAAATAGAATTTAACTCAGCTGATGTCACATTTACTTTTAACATTCTAGTTATTAAAGGAATGGCAATTACGATAGATAATTTTTTTTCCAAAAATTTCATCAATAAGCTGTTTCACAAAAGGTAGTTTGCTTAGATAAAACAACAAGATCTAATTGACTATTAAGGTCATTTGAACCTGCTATTTCCCTTGAACACCCACAAAACGAAAAGTCTACTTTTCAGTTTCCGTCCACTTCAGTTCCTTCTTTAAAGATGTTATGCATGACTGAGAACTACAGCTGAACCAGGATGAATTAGACATATTGCCCTTTTTATTTCCTATGAAAGAATACAACGAATGCCTGCAGCAAATGTAATATGCCACTTTTAAACTGGATCTTAAGTGCAGGTTTTGTAACCTATATACGTGTTGCTCTTTTGCCCCTGCTTGCTTCAGTCTGGACACCATTAAAAGTTATTTTAGCTATAAACCTAATCTAACACTTTACTTAGCAGCAGCAGCAATAGATACAACTGAGGTTGTAAACTACTAACCTCTTCCATGGGCTCTTTACTTTCTACAAGATTCATTTGCAAGCTCGCTCTCTCTGCCCAAAGTAGTTTGTTTTTTAAAAAAGATGGAAATAGAGTATATACAAATACAAATTGTGCTAATGTTGAAAACATTTTGAGGGTACTGTAAAAGATAGGAATCACTTTTTAAAAGGGCAGGCTCAAAAGTATCAGAGCTTTGAAAAGTGATACATACACCAACCCAAAACTAGGGTTCCAGAAAAAAACAGTATGTGATCATGTAAGTAAAGACCACTTTAAAGCAGACGTACAATGAGAATGCTTCACAAGCATAACTGACATTTTATTTTTATTTTTTTGAAAGTATCCAAAATAATATAGGAATACCTGAAATTCCCATCATGCAGGAGTAGTATTTTTCAGTCACTTGCACCAAACTACAACAGAAAAATTGCTTACGTTTAAAATAAAAAATGTTCAAGTTGTGATAATAAGTGCAGAGACTAGGATTCCTTCCAGTTATTTTTAACTTCACTTTCCATTCTTTATACTATTTAGTTTTGCATTTCTTAGCTTGGTAACAAAAGTAGGTCAGTCAGCCACAGTAACTTGTCTCTAGTTAATTTGACTTTGCAGTAGTCACACAACAATTCAGTGCTTGGGTTCCAGGTACTACCAACAAAACACTGGCTTTAAAAGCTTTCCATCATGTGTTTTGTTTGTTTGTTTTTTTTAAAGGGACAAAAATTTTTAGTTCTAGATTTTGTTTAAAAAAAAATTACTTTTCATTGAGCTTAAAACTGGGGCCTGTTATCACCCAAGTGTTCTTATGTCCTAGAGATATTTTTAAAAGTATCCTTGACCTGGTTAGCTACACTTCTGCCTTCTCCTTCTTGACTTTCTATTGAAAAAGGCATTTCCTCCAAAGACTACAAACCTAGCTGCCCATCTCTTGAGTGAGGTGGGTTAGCTAATGAAAGCCACAACTGCAGAAACTCTACTGGTGTAAAAAAGAAATTGTGGAAGTAATATGCATATTTAAACCCCACTATTTGTTCGCTTCTTTGTTGCCTCCAATCTTCCCTCATCTGTACACTATTTAGACAAAAACTATTTCCGGTGGGGCCCTTTCTTCATTCTGTAATGTACCTAGCAAACTATTAACACAATGCAAATAGTTCAGATTAAGAAAAAGCTATTTCCAAAAGCACTTAAGTCAGTGGAAGCTTCCCTTGACTAAGGAGCACTGACAAGAGCCCCTAGAGAAGGAACATTGACTTCTGCTTATTTCATTGCTAACTACAGCCCTTTTTGAATTTTGAGGTAAGCAGGGAGAGAAGAGAAACAAGCCAACTAACACGGCAAAATAGAAATACAATCATTTCCATATTCTTGGGTGTGGCTGAGCAAGCTCTCTATAGAAGCACAGAACACAAGCAGGTACACGTCCTCACAGTCTGCATTTAGGCAAGTGACAGTATTAACTAAGTGCAATTCTTTATAACCCAACTAGGATGGTTACTTGTGGAATTTTCCTTCAGTATTTGAGATGTGAAACCTTTGGATGAAAAGCATACATTTAAAATAATCTTATTACATACAAACTCATAATGGGTGAGAGTGAACAAGGATTTCTTTAATTTGCAGCAGCAGGAACATATTAAATCCACCAATAAGATTTTAAGTTTCCTTGTTACTATAACCTGTATTCAAATCTCAAAACAACTAATTTTCCAGAAACAATTATGAACCTTTTCCTGACCATACATCACTGTTTGTTTTTTCACTCCAGTTACAGTTTCTTACAGGAGTCTTATATCCTTTGTACACAGTAATGAAATGAAGCTTTGCAGCTTGCACTGAAACAAAGGAATGCAATCTATTGTGGCAATAAAGGTTCCCTCCAAGTTGGCAAGGTACAACACAACTCACACTGAGCTTACAGAGAGTATATCATAATTACCATTTGAGGCAGGACCCAGGTCTGAGCAGCAGAAAATTCACAGGAGGCCCAGTTAAGTAACAATTCTTTAAGGATGCCAGTTTAATTTCCAGAGCTCTTACTGAGCACACACCACTGCCAGAGAAGTATCTGGCCACACTCCCTTCATACATACATCTTACCAAGCCATCCCAACACAAAAGATAACCCTTAGGTCTGTACAGTTCCCTATCTTCATCTTACAAAAGTATGCCAGCCCCCTTTAAATGTTACAAGCTTTCAAAGGTGCAGATACATACCAATGGCTTCATTTCAAGGACGCACTCCTTGAAAGAAGAGAGAGGCAATTACAGAAAAACAGTGTGTGTGTGAGGTAGTTCACACACTATTTTGAACCAAATCCTATGAAAGTGGGCAGCCAGAGTAGCCTTAGGATAGACCAGGGGTTGGCAACCTCTGGCACATGGCGGGAAGTGGTGCAGGCGAGGGAGACGCTGGCCGCGGCTTCCCGCCACCCCCACTGACCTGGGACGGTAAACCGTGGCCAGTGGGAGCCACGGTCTGCCGAACCTGCCGATGCAGCAGATAAACAAACTGGCCCAGCCCACCAAGGGGCTTACCCTGGCGAGCCACATGCCAGAGGTTGCCGACCCCTGGGATAAAGTAATAGTTATCTTTCTTAAAGTTAAGAGCAGCATTTTCCATACGCAATCTAGGACACTGGATGTTTGAGTCCACAATGAAGGAAGCTGAAGATATAGGCTTGGTGCAGAAAGCTGTTCACTTCCAGACCACTGCAGGCCTCACCTAGCCCATGGAACAGATATTTCCATCTCTGTAGTGGCTTCTTTATTGCTTCGAGATGTAATCGGAGATGCAAGTGATTATATAAGAAAACATAGGGTTGGGCATTTGACCAGACCAAAAATAATTGTTCAACTGACCTGTCATATTATGAAATATTTTAGAATACTAATTTATTACAACAGTAACAAAAAATAGCAAGACTTTATGACCTGCCACAAACTTATCCTTACATAGACACTTATGCCTGATTACAAAAAACAAAGTTACTTAACTGAGTTATTTTAACTCAGAAAAATGTGAAACAGTGAAATAAAGTTCTAAAAATAAAAATTATTGCTACCAACTTTTTTTTGTGCATTGTTGGGTTAGCATTAAAGTGAGAATGTTATTCAAGATTGAATTGTTACAAAATACAAATGAAATGAAACAGATAAAATAAACAGCAACTATATAAGAAAAAATATTTTTTAAAATATCACTTATGCTAAGTAAGCATGAGGCCAATTCTGGAAGCAGCTTATTGGCTTTGCATCTTTTCCCTTTGTGTTGATGAAGGAGAATGATTGAACCTTCCTCCCCCACCCCTACTCCCTAAGTTAATTTCTGTATGTTTGCCTAGTCAGTTTAGATTGTAAACTCTTCGGGGCACATATCATGTCTTTTAACTTGATCAATATGCTTTGTAAACTGTCACATACATTGAAGGCCTGGTATACAAATAAAGATATACATACAATGTTTGTTCCAGAAGATTCTAGCCAATCAAGATGCTCAACTTTCAATTAGTTCACCTTTGTCCCAATAGGTGGCAATATCATATAGTAAAAAGAGGGTGATCAAAACATTTAAGTAGGAGTGCTAACAGATGACACCATGACGCAACCAAAAAGGTAGGCTGTGGCCTAAATCAGGCACCAGACATTCTTGCTGCAATATCTGAAAATATTTGACCAAGGTCAAATAGGCAGTCAATTGACTGGCTTGCCAAGTCTAAACAAGCATTATACCTTCAATATTATTCTCTATCCCTTTACTTCTCTATATCCTAACATCGTATTTGCTCTTTTAAGCACAGCTGCACATTAAGCAGCCCTGGATGACCTGGGAGACACAGTTATTTGACCACTGTAGTAGCAGTTAAGATCAGTTAGGAGACTACTATACCGGTCTGTCGCATCTTAGGCGCATTTAACATGCGCGATTTCAGCTTTACGCAGTCAGCAAAAACAAGAAAAAAAACAGAAAAAATAATTTAAATACTGTTTCTGTAGTGCGGGCGATTCTGCTCACCATTACACTCAATGTAATTTTGACGATACACGATTTTCGCTTTACATGCTGACTGTGGAACGTAACCCCAGCGTAAGATGAGACAGACCTGTAGTCAGTTCTTCGTCTGACCACTGACTTCAGGGATCTCTCAAAAGGAACCAATTTTTGTTTCTCCCCACCTGCCACAACAGAACTCCAGACAACCTAGACAGTAGTGAACTTCCAAATTAACAGAGCTCTGACTTTTCATTTTGTTCCCTCCCCCACCCATTCACCCACCCAGCACAAGCACATCCAGTTTTTAATTTAATCGTTAATTACAGCAGGTACTACAGGAATCAATAGCCATAATATACTACTATAGCATGCTATTTTCATTAATCTAGGCTTGTGAAAAATCAATATTCAAAAATCATTCCTGTACTTGATACGTGTTAATTTGTATTTGTATTAGATGTCAGATGGCACACTGATGAGCAGTTTTTTAAACAATGAACAAATTTTTGTTTCAAGTACATTTATTTTCATTTTTCAGTCTGGGTGCCTGAATTTGGCAGAAAGCCCTGGGTATCCTGCATTTTCCAGCTCCCTCTATATGTCGGAATTCTCTAGGGATAATCCTGTCTATAGCACTGTTCTTGTGCATACTGTCTGCACCGTAACGTAATAGGAGCAGCAAGGTGAAGATGATTAAATCTTTATCTATCATTTTCAGCCTTTTACATTTCCTGGTAGCACTGTCTGGCACATGCTGTGTTCTTGGGGAAGAGGAAAGTGATGAAAATGTAGACAGGAAAAGGAGAACTTATCCAGCTGGTCTAGCTAAAGTGCAGTTCAGACACAGGTATGGTCCCTTTGAGGAAAGGGAAGTAAAAAAAGGAAGGGATGGGAAGACAGAACCAATGTGACACTGTAAAAGAATTCTTGAAGAATACATTTCAAATATTTTGAACACAAGTTTGAAAGTTGCACTCTGCATGCAAAAATGTAGGTTTTATACATAACAGCATCTTTGTAATGCATCAAAAACAAGTTATGTTAAAAAGCAAGAAATATTTTGCCTTTCAAAAAGTTGATATGAGATGTAATTCACAGATTTATTTTTTTAAACAGAACCAAAAGTGTGCATGGAACTTGGTCACCAAGTATAGCCTTTAAACATATAGTAAGTGAACTTGGTTTAAAAATTCCCCTACTGTCCTGCTATGCAGTGGCAAGACAGCTTCTCCTTTAAACTTGCATAAAGCATGAGTCATTCATTTCAAGTTCATGATTAACGTGTAGGTGTCACACCTTGAACCAAGCATGTACAGCACATTATTCTTTAGCTCTGAGGAAATAATTTCATCATATTTGGGAAATTCTTTTTTGTATATCCAAGTCAAACTCTAGAAGAGTATACTGTGAATGCAGAAAAGTCCAATGCTGCAAGAATTAAAACACTAAACATAGCATCAGAAGTACGCTAGGAACTATAAAGACAGTGAGACTATTATACCTTCACCCCAGAGATGAAGAGGATATGAGATACTAAGTGATAGCAGTGAAGTTTGGCACACATCATTAGCTCTACAATTTTAATGCAGTTTTAATCCATTTGGCACTAGCATTTTTATGCTCCTGGGAGATATGTTAGAAAGTCTTGAAAGAGAGGCAGCGCTAGTAGAATATTAATTTTCACATTCATACGTACCAAGATTCCCATTGTCAGAGTCAATTCCGAAGTGTAGGATTATGCCACTGACTCAGTATCCCACAGTTATGTTCCATCTCTTCACAAGCTGGCAGGCTTGTCTACACCAGAGTGGTTCTCAACCAGGGGTATATGAACCCCTGGGAGTACTCTGAGGTCTTCCAGGAGGTATATCAACTCATCTAGATATTTGCCTAGTTTTACAACAGGCTAGATAAAAAGCACTAACAAAGTTGGTGCAAACTAAAATTTCATACAGACAAAATGAGAAAGTAAGCAATTTTATGCCCACAAAAAAGTGCTCTCCCATTGGCATAGTGTGTCTTTACCAGACGCAACGCAGTTGCATTAATGTAATGCATTAGTATAGACTATCCCTCAGTGTCATTGGCACACAGCACTTCCTGCACCGTGGCAGTGGACAGAGGATTCAGCTGGAGGAAGGAGTGAAGGGGGGCACAGTATTAACAACTGAATCCTCTGGGGTTTTGCTGATAATCATTGTTGCCAACAAGGTAAGTCTGCATAACTGTCTGTTACCAACCTCTATTTTCAGACTTCTAACTTTCACCTTTCAGGATGAAAGGTTACAAGACTTCACTTCCATGATACGAATATGGCCTAACTAAGATATATTTTATGCAAGATGGGTCTTGTAAGGTATCGTTAGAAAGGTTATAATTTATGGAATGTGATTATCCAATTTGTATGCATGTATCATTTTTGTATCTAAAGTTAGGAATATTGACAACAACAACAACAACAGTGTGTATTTGGGAGACATCCACTAGACAACAGGCCACCAGCTTTGATGGGCCATTAGGAAGAAACAATAAGACTTGAAAGATACTAAACTCTCTTCTTCCTGAGAGGTGTTCTGGGATGTTCAGGTAGTCCTGTCACCTGGGACTAAACACCTAAGCTCCTCCTAAGGCTGAAGGGCAGCATGGAAGAAACCATGCAGGTGCCTGTGAAAATTTCACAAGGGGGCAATGAAAGCTGGCATTATTGGCCAGAGATGGAAATTTACTATCAAAATTTCAACAAGAGATGATAGGTAGGGTGGGAGTAAGCCATGAAGGGCCTTGGAAGTGAAGACAAGTACCTTATATTTGATGTGACAGAGAAAGGGGATCCAGTGGAGGAATGCAAATGAGTGACATGGTCAAAGCAATGAGCTAGGACAACAATCCCTTCAGCAGTATTTTGAATTATATTAGTTGGGCAAGACTGTATTTGTCAAGACAAAGAAGAAGAGTTGCGGTAATCAAGACAAAATGAGGAAATCCTCGACAAAAGCTTTAGCTGTGTGCATGATAGGAAAGGCCATACCTTAAAGAAGTTATGACACATATATCCTGGACAACTGTACTAAATTAAAGTTAAATCATATTAAATTAAGTTTAAGTATTTCAGGAGTTCATTGTACTACTAAGGGACAGTATGAGTTTGCATGAAGGAGGGGGAACAAGGCCCTGCAGGAAATAAGAACAGTGTGGGGAGGTGTTTCGGCAAACTAATTCATGTTTTAATACCTCCAGAGAGTTATCACAACACAGAGAAAGACTCAAATATGCTGGTTCAAACTGGATTCTCCAGGGATCAAACAAACAAACAAAGGATTTTTGGCTAAATAGCCTGAGTTTAAACTGACCAAATGATCACCAAATATAGCAACTGGAGAGGACCTTTGATCCAAGAGGGGTTGGAAGGTCTTTGACCTACTGAGGACCCATAAGATTTGGGTGCTTGTTCTAAGCTGAAGAGGTGATGGACTTGTGATCACAGAAAAACAAACAAACCCTGAATGGGGTTTGAAGTATCTCCAAATAGAACTCTTGTTGAAATGAGGGGGTGATCTCTGGTAAGCTTAATAGCACATATCTATGTTCTGTTTGGTTTGGTTTTTAATGTGTTTTCTCTGTAATGCTTGTACTTTAAGAATAAATGTTCTTGGTTAGAAAGAGCTGTGTGGTAACTTAACTGTGGCATTACACTGTGTACTGTCTGCAGAGAGAAGCAGAGCAGGCCTGCTTAGGCAGTTTGTCTTCTGTTGAGGCTACCACAGCATAGTCAGGGATTGTGCAGTCTGAAAATACCCTGATCAAGAGGGAGAGAGACGAGGCTCTCCACCCAAGAGAGGTGATGGCTGAGGAGCCTGGAGCAGGGTGCCTTTGTTGGTCCATAGAGGGGAAATGCAGGTGCAATTGCCCTGAAGTGTGACAGTTCTGCTCAAAGAATCAGCAAGTTTTAGATACAGCATGGATGCGACGCTACAGAAAGGGCTGAATTGAAGAGGACTCCCAAACTACAGATGATAGGTATTACCCACAATGATCAAGAAAGGAGGGTGTGTGTGCATAAAACAAAACACTTGAGGTTGAACAGAGTCTCACACATACCTCCCAACATCTGCAGACCAGATAGGGTTGCCAATTTTGGTTGGATGTATTTCTGGAGGTTTCACTAAATGACAATCTTTAATTCTTGGAGACTTCAGGATAATCCTGAAGAACTGGCAACCCTAGAAACAGGGGCTCGCTAAAAGATGACACACATGAAGACATTACCTTTGGGCACCTCTTCTCTAGTCTAGCACTGTCCAATGAGGAACGTATCCAGCAATTCCAATGGCAATCTCTTCATTCTTTGTACCCTCTAATTGTAACCTTGGGCAAGTCTCAGTCTCTCTGTGCCTCAGTTCCCATCTGTAAAACAGGGGTAACAGTACTTCCCCACCTCAAAGCATTATAAATATATTAAAAATTGATGCACTCAGAAAAGTACATAAATGGCCCCCATTTCTTTAGTAAGAAAAAGAAACCATTCACTTGCAAATTTCAAGTGTAATCCTAACTATGCTAATAAATCTTGATAATAAGTAACTTTAAAAAAAATGTATATATTGGCACAATATCTAAACATAAGTCTCACCATCTATCTATTCCAACATGCAACAGATACAGCACTTCCCAAAAATTCTTGCAGGTGGTGATGTGAACAGGGAGTCTGGAAAGTTTTCAGAAGTACTTTTTTCTTCCAGTCTTCTTCTCACTGCATAGGATGAGAAAGGAAAACGCCCAGAGGTTACAAAGGACTGATGAGTAGGGGAGCGTGGGAAAAGGAGAAAGAAGGGATGAACAGTTAGTAGGATTTGTGGAAATAGTTGCTCAGCACAAAAGCTTCCGAGACAAAGAAAGACATTTGTGCAGAAAAACAGTGATTTAAAATGTAGAGTAAAAAACTAAATAGTCTCCGAAGACTGAAAGCAGTCTGTTTTTTAGAGTGTTTTTGTCAATGGAAGAGAACCTATATATGCATAAAGAAATTCATATATCTTCTTATGAATGAAAGACTGTAGCTCCGTCCAGGGTCTCTCAGCAACCAGTGAGTGAGTCAGAATGACAGGGATGAGGATGTGAGTCTAAAATTACAAGATTCAGAACTTTTGATGTACTAGACCCATTTTTATCTGCCAAGGCCTACTGAATTATTCCTTGCTCATAAAGCTATCCTGAAAGTTCCTTTAAGACAAGCAGCATTCCTTAATCATTAGCAAGGAAATAATTTTTGTTTCATACTTTGAAGTTTCACTCAGTCTCTTTTTCTAAAGATTGTTTATTTAGTTTCCATACAAATTTAGGCAAAAAGGTACTATACACAGTTGTGAAAGGACTATGCTGACAAATGGAGAAATCCATCACTAGTTTCTAATAAGCTGAAGTAGCAAGTCACAGTTAAAATTTCAGTGGAGCTCGACAACTGTTTCAAATCTTCAATTATATCAGACACATGAATGCAGTCAGCATTACTTGCTCTCTTTCAATTAAATCCTAAAATAGATAGATAGCCAGCCAGCTTAGGTATCCTAGTGCCATTTTATGTCATCATATGCTTTGTTCTGGACCTCTGGTCTCTGGAAGTGAGCACACTTTTGTACCCCAAGGTTGGGGGGGAGGGGAGAGGGAAGGAAGAGAAAAAAATCCTATGGTAATACCACCCATATTTTCAGGTCCCTGTATAGTAACAACTGACTGCATGACATCAGTCTCAGAAATGCTAGTGTTCATTTTCTCTTAAGGCTTATTTCCTGAGGTACAGATGCAGTTTCCCTCTCATCCACGCGAAGAGGGAAAATGTTCACAACCTAGAACGTAGGTCCCCATTTACAGGGCTTGTCTATATTTAAAATACTGTAGTGCTTCAGTGTAAACGCTCCCTACAGCAACGGGAGTTCTCCCATTGACATAGGTAATCCACCTCCCTGAGAGGAAATAGCTAGGTCGAATGTGATATATGCCATCATGTACCAGGAATGCCCCTCTACCATGTACATTGGCCAAACCGAACAGTCTCTACGCAAAAGAATAAATGGACACAAATCTGACATCAGGAATTATAACATTCAAAAACCAGTAGCAGAACACTTCAATCTCCCTGGTCACTCAATAACAGACCTAAAAGTCGCAATTCTTCAACCAAAAAAAAACAGACTCCAACATGAAACTGTAGAACTGGAATTAATTTGCAAACTGGACACCATCAAATGAGGCCTGAATAAAGACTGGGAGTAGTTGGGGCACTACAAAACCTAATTTCCCCCTACTGTTACTCACATTTTTTTGTCAACTGTTTGAAATGGGCCACTCTTATTACCACTACAAAAGTGATTTTTCCTCCCTTGGTATCCTACTGTTAATTGAATTAGACTGACCTCCCACTTGATATGGCAACTCTCATCTTTTCATGTGCTGTGTATTTATACTTGCTAATGTATGTTCCACTCCATGCACCTGATGAAGTGGGTTCTAGCCAACAAAAGCTTATGCCCAAATAAATTTGTTAGTTAGTCTCTAAGGTGCCACAAGGACTCCTCATTGTTTTTGCTGATACAGACTAACACAGCTACCACTCTGAAACTCAGTATCAAAACATCATACTTTCCCTACTCTATTCAACACAGTCATACCATTCCCATTTCTCCACTCAAAAGGAGGTGGGGGTACAGAAGAATTACAGGTCTCTCCTAACTTACGCGTATTTAACATGCGTGATTTCAGCTTTATGCTGAAAGGCCTGGAGTCCGAGAGGGGGCATAGCCTCAAGTAGAAGAGGCATGGCCTCAAGATTTAAAGGTCCTGGGGCACCAGCTGTGGCTGGGAGTCTCAGAGCCTTTAAATCACCCAGGGGGCTCCCAGCTGCAGAGGTGGCTGGTAGCCCGTGGGGTGAACTAAAGGGCCCGAGGCTCCAGCCACCATAGAGCTTTGGGTCCTTTAAACGCCAGCCCCAGCCCGGCTGCCAAAGCTGCGGGTGGGATTTAAAGGGCTCTTCCAGGCTCCCCACCATGGCGGGAAGCCTGGTGGAGCCCTTTAAATCCCACCTGCAGCTTTGGTAGCTGGGCTGGGGTGGCATTTAAAGGGCTCCACTGGGCTCCCCGTCACAACGGGAAGCCCTGCAGAGCCCTTTAAATCCCGCCCACAGCTCCGGCGGCAGGACAGGGAGCATTTAAAGGGCTCCACTGGGCTCCCCACCATGGCAGGAAGCCTGGCGGAGCCCTTTAAATCCCACCCACAGATCCGGCGGCCAGGCGGGGGGGGGGGCCCTTTAGATCCCACCCGTAGCTCCAGCTGCGGGACCGTGGGATGCATTTAAAGGGCACCACCGGTCCTTTAAATGCCCTCCCCCAGAGTCCCACCGCTGGAGCTGCGGGCAGGATTTAAAGGGCTTAGGGTTTTGACTACACACGGTTTTCGCTTTACACGATAACCATGGAATGGAACCCCCGCCTAAGATGCAACAGACCTGTATAACAAGACAAAAGTTACCTGACACCAGCAAACAAGGAGCAACACATGAAAGAGAAGCCCAGGTTGGCCAACCCCTCCAATCAAACCAACCTACTGAGATTTGTTCCAGGATGTTGTTCCTTGATCCTGCTTCACTACCTCATCTTTTCTACCTGCCTTCGGTGCTAGGCAGTTACTAAGAGCAACAGTTTACTCAAGATGCCTCTAGACTAGAAAAAAAATACTGGATAAGGTTATTTTTTGAAAATTATTTCAGAAATCATGAGGTCTAGAAATATTTTTAAAAATTATGCTGTAATTACAAGAATTGATTGCTTCAACGTCCACTCTCAGTAAAAAAAATTCCATATTCATTGCTAGCATGTTGATTTTTCAAGTACAGCGATATTAATCTGACAATCAGAACTTCATTCTGTGCTGTGCTCTCAGTGGACCATATTTTGTAGCTTATGAGTGGCTCTTATTATGAAGGGGTTTGTGATATCTAGACCACTAACCCCTAAAGTTAAACTAGTTTCTTTTTGGATATTCCAAATGTAGGCCTTTACATATTCATAAGTATATTACCTTTGTATACTACATGTTTAAGTAGTTTGCTTGGCTTTTATTTATCTGAATAATCTACTTTTAGAAAACAAAAACTGTTCATAAAAAGTAAAAGTTCCTCTATGTATTAGGCCACTTCTAAACAAAACTATTTCATCAGGTTTTATCTGAAATTGCTTAAGTTTTGGGATTCAGTGCCAATGGATAACAAAGTTGGGCCTTAGTACTGCAAAGATTTAAGCATGTATTTAGCTTTATTCATTGCAAGTAGTTCTAGTTGCTTCAATGGGACTGCTCACAGTGTCTAAAGTTAACCATGTGTTTTAAGTCTTTGCAGAATCAGAGCCTTTACTGGCAGGAACCATGGACACCCATTAGAGTTTTGTTTTGGTTTTTTTAAGTGAAAAGAGACCGTTACAATGATCTCTTACACAACACAGGCCAAAAAACCTCATCCATAATTTTTTGATCAAGCCCGTATCTTCTTCGAGCTATGCCTATCTTATAGAATAGGGGTCGGCAATCTTTCAGAAGTAGGGTGCCGAGTTCTCATTTATTCACTCTAATTTAAGGTTTTGCGTGCCGGTAATACATTTTAATGTTTTTAGAAGGCCTCTTTATATAAGTCTATAATATATAACTAAACTATTGTTGTATGTAAACAAAATAAGGTTTTTAAAATGTTTAAGAAGCTTCATTTAAAATTAAATTAAAATGCAGATCCCCCCAGACCCACGGCCAGGACCCGGGTAGTGTGAGTGCCACTGAAAATCAGCTCGCATACCTCCTTCGGCACGTGTTCCATAGGTTGCCTAGCCCTGTTATAGAAAGATAGGCACTTAAAGAAACTGAAAGTCCGCCACTTCCTTAGTTAAGCCGATCCAATTGTTAAATTACCCTCACTGTTAAAATGTGCCTTATTTAATCTGATCTGACTATGCCTTTTTCTGCCTGATTAAAGAGCTATTATCAAAAATCTCTTCTCCATGTAGATACTCAATAAACACTTGAATCCAAAGTGAGTTATAAAAAGGTATATTCCATTGCAGGGAATTACTTCAACTGCTGATATGCATCCATCTCCTCAACAGAAACAGGAGCCTTTCTGCAGCACAAGTACTATAATAATATACTCGATCGTAAGCCGGTTAGTTTATAAGCCGACCCCCGACCCCCACCCCACCCCCAGATGGATTAGTAAAAAAAGAACATTTTTTTTATATCACGTTCATAAGCTGACCCTATAATTCAGGAGTCAGCAAACTTTGGTTCCCAGGCCATCAGGATAAGCCGCTGGTGATCTGAGATGGTTTGTTTACCTCGAGAGTCCACAGGCACAGCGGTAAACCTAAGTAAACAAAAACTGTCCTGGCGCGCCAGCTGCTTACCCTGATAGGCCCGGAGAGCACTGGCGGGGAAATTTTTTTTTTTGGGCGGGGGGAGAAGCTGGGAGTCAGGGGAGTAACCCCTGTGACCACCCTCCATATGACCTCACCTCTAGCCCGGGACCCCCACACTCTCCCCATCCCATCCCTTCCCACCTTATCTGGAGAGGGCCAGAGGAGGATGTCTCTGACCTGGCTGGAGCTGCTCCGGTGGGCCAGACCAGGTGGTGCAGCCGCAGCGTGCTCCAGCGGGCTGGGCCGAGCGGCCACAGCCTGCTAACTTGGGAGGCTGGGGAGACAGCAGTGTGGTCAGAAGTGGAGAGACTCAGGCTCCACCTCTTCCCTTCTGTCTCTGCTGCCTCTCCTTCCTCCCTCTGTTGGGGGGAGGGGTTGTGTCCCACCTCTCCCTCTCTATACCCATTCATAAGCCGACCCCCCGTCTCCAGTGCCTCCCTTTTTTACTAAAAAAATCTGGCTTATGAATGAGTATATACAGTAGTTTGTTTCCTAGGAAAGTGCCCTTTTTTGTTAATTCACATTTGCTCCTATAGATTCAATTACAGGATAGTGCTAAAAACACCTCTGCTCTTGAAAAAAAGGCATGGGGTCTTCAGTGACACCAGTTAGAAGTTGTGTTAGACTGAATGTTTTCTGAGTGAAATGTAACACATTTTATATTTATCCTGAAAATACAGGCTCAGTATTAACAGCAGGAAAATATCACCTAAAGCGAAAATCCTTTTTGGACACCCATTTCTCCCCTCACAAGTGTCTGATCCAAGAAGTAAATACAGTCAATCTTGTTCAGTTTGAGAGATCACAGTCCAAAACATTATGATTGCAGGTGGCGTGTGTGTTTTGTCCTTCAAAATTTTTGGTCACACAATTCCTCTTAGCTGAAAGAGCTCTTTATTGCTTTCTCACCCCCACCTTGAAGAAGACCACCTGGTTAAGATTCTCTTGTCATCTCACGTTTTTAACTGATCAGTTAGTACCAAGGAGTTCCTCAGTTTGTACTAAGATACATCATTGTAGTAAGAGTCAATAAATTCATATTTGTAATCTGTATGGTGATACATGCTGGGAAATCCTAGGTAAGATGTAAACAAGAACTGCTAACAATTTATTCTAGAACAAGTCAAAACATATTTACAACATATTAAAACAAAGTATGTTTTGATCACTCAGTAAGATTTTCATGCTGCAGACATACCATGGACAGTTAAGAATCTAGCATATAGTGCCAGAGTGATCTAAAGATTCTATATACAGATTCAGTAATACTTTAAGTCCACAGACAAGGAAACAGCTACGATTAGAGAAAGCCTGTGTAAACACAAGCAGATATCCCTCAAATTAGGGCATAATGTCAGCCTTCTCGTGAAGTCAAACAACTGGGATACCGTTAAGTTGTTTTCTCCACCATCTAAGAGATTAGTCAGGAATTTAAATGTTCTATTGGTCCAAAACTTGCTATATATTCAATCCTGAAGAAATATCAAAAAGACATTTACTCTTAATACCTCATGCCCTGACAGTTTTAGGAACACTTTCACACACAGTACAGCTGTTTTGAAGCTCCACCTCTCATCTCCACAAATTTACTGGTCCAGGACCAGTAACAAATTTTGTTTCCTGCTAATGGATTTTCCTTTTTAGACATCCTTAAAAAAAAATTTAAAGGAGCCAATTTTAATTTTTAAAATTGTAATAGATTTCCTTTACCAAGTCTACATACCAAGTTACATAATTCACTGTTTAAAATCAATTCATTTTTATATCAATTACTACACTTGACCTGAGTGTCTCTGCTGCTTTGGGGTTTTCATGTTTCTCTCCCTGTTGCTGTGTGCAAAAACATAAACACAACAGAAACTGAATGCAGTTAAAAAAAATGAATATATTCAAGAGGGCTGTCAAATGCACAGAGTAAGAGACATATTGCTGGCCATGCCTGGGACCCAGTCTTTCACTTATAGTAATCCCAAGTATAACTTTCACAAAGGTAGGTAAAGAGTTTCTAACATATGGCTGTGTTCCTTTAAATACCTCCCTATAATGCGACCAATATAAACACAAATTTGGATATAAAGCAGTAAAGCAGTGCTGCAGGGGGGGCAGGGCTGCGCACTCTGGTGAATCAAAGCAAGTTCGATATAACACGGTTTCACCTATACGCGGTAAGATTTTTTGGCTCCCAAGGGCAGCGTTATATTGAGGTAGAGGTATATATGAAACAGAGAAATCATTGTTTACCTGTAAAGGAACTAGGTATTTGAGAGCAGAATTCTACTAAAAGCTCTCCCACAGGACTTGTGTGATTTTGACCTGAGACACTGTCTCAGTTTCCTTCATCCATAAAACGGAGAGATGTCAAGAGGCTTACATTCAGTAGTGTTGGCAAATTAATGTGAGCTCTTCAAATGGAAGGCCTCAGATACATACACATTAATATTTTGCATGGCTTACCACTCACCTGAGATTCAGTACAAACCATACGCATGTATTGTTTAAACAGAATGAAACTGAAGCATCTAAAAAAAAAGGGGGGGGGGGGAGCAATACATATTCTACCTGTAACATTTTGATAACTTATACAATTATGAAACATTTCAATGCACATAGATTATAGCTCTACTGTTTACTAACTGATAAAACACTGACATATAATCTGATCATTCACGTCATTGGGGAATACAGACCATTATAATGGCCACAGAACAAAGAACACTATCAACTTTAAAAAAAAATTCAGACAAGTTCAGTGTTTTCTTTAAAAGTATTATTACTAAAAGAAATAGCTAGTTACAGAAATACACTTTTTTTCAGATTTACTTTACACATTTCAAACTACTGTGTGGATGATCAGTTTCACTACTATCATTTTCTCTTGATTGCAAAGGTCTTTTACACAGCAAGAGACAGGAAAGAAAAAACCATTTAAAAATAAGGAATGCAGCTGTAACCACAACAAAAATTGCAAGAAGGCAAAGGAGCAGATGTAGCATCAAATTACTTTTCACTTACTCATTATTTTAAACTGAGTAGAGTTCAGATTTACAGCATTCCTTTAAATTTTCAGTCAGTAAGAATCCAATCCTGCAATTGTCAGCGTGCAAACAGACTGTTGCACCCTCACAAGGCCTCCCTGAAGTAAATGGGTTCCACAAGACCACAATAATCCCTGCAACGGACAGCATACAGATGATTAAAAGCCTTTAGGCCCCAAGAATGTCAATCTCAAAGACTAGTGTGTGCAAGTTTGTTATTTTACTACTCACGTGCAGAGTAATAGCTTTCTATCATCTGTAGAAAATTATAACTATATCAATTTAAAATTAGATTTATGAACATTTATTCAATTAATAAACTATCCTGTAGACCAGCTTTTGTCAGCAGACATTTTATAAGTGGTAGTTATAAGCTAGTTATGGTGTGGTTTGTAAATTAAAATGGTCAGACCCTAAACTATAAATAAAGCTCCTGTCATAAATAAATGATGCTAGAACAATATTAGAACCCATCTCAAGTGAGCTGAAGTATGTAAATTAAAATTGCAAGAGGGACACACTTTAATGAAGGGACAGGCAACCTATTGCACGCGTGCCAAAGGCAGCATGCGAGCTGATTTTCAGTGGCACTCACGCTGCCCGGGTCCTGGCCACTGGTCCAGGGAGCTCTGCATTTTAATTTAATTTTAAATGAAGCTTCTTAAACATTTTAAAAAGCTTATTTACTTTACATACAACAATAGTTTAGTGACTAATTGACTTATAGTAAGATCTTCTAAAAACGTTAAAATGTATTATTGGCACACAAATGCTTAAATCAGAGTGAATAAATGAAGACTCGGCACACCACTTCTGAAAGGCTGCCAGCCCCTGCTTTAATGCATACACACATGAGCCTGGCCAAATATTAAAGTTATTTGGGGTGGATTTTATTTCAATGAGAATATGAGAGAATAATTATTTTGATACATAAAGATTGATAGTATTTAAGATTATGTATTTTGTTGCTAGAAATACTCTAGACATTTTTACATCTTTATAGACTAGGGTATTCAAGAGATGGTAATAGATTTGATTATACACATGCTTATAACATTTTTCCTGAGTTTTCTTTGGACTCACATTTTAGACAGGTATAGGTAGTAAGACTGAGAAGTAGCTAGAGTCTATGCGCAGCTGCCAGACTCTTCAGTGGAATATCCCAGCTATTTTAAAGTATCCAAAATTATTTATACTATACTACAAACTAGTCAGGGGCCAAATATTTCCTTAATTTTAAGCCTATGTTTATTACTCAAGAGTAAAAGGTTACTTCTTAGAATAGTACTGTATTTAGTAATATCCAAAATGACTACCCTATTGCTGGGGGAAAGGGGTGTTGCATTTTTTTTTAATTTTTCTTTTCTCTGTATCTGAGTCTGAATCCTTGTTTATAACCCTATGTTTCTTTACTTTCTTGGACTGTATCTTTGAATATGATTAAGTGACACAAAAAAGTTGGTACTTGCTTCAGAATAGACTCAGTCATCACAGAAGTGAGTCTGATGAGAACAACATGCACAAAAACACAAACCTGCCTAATTGCTCATAAAAAGAAAATCAGGAGAAGGGAGAGGGAACTGTTTGCCTATGTAACAGATAATGTGCCAGATAACCAGCCTGTATTAAGATCAATAGCAAAGAACTCCTTATTTTGCACACTGTTTCAGTTATACAAGATGGCCTTCCTCATTTTCATGATGGTCCAAGAGGGACAGGAATCATACACCAATCTATTTCAATGGCACACGTACAATTAAAGAGAGACCACAATCTATTAACAGCAGGCAGTCACACTTTCAGTTTATTTTTACAGGGGGAAAAATTCACAGGAAAACAAAGACAGCTTTTAAACTGATTTAGACTATTAGTGACACCTCAACACCATCATGTGTCTGAACTGAAGCATGATGTTTTACCGTGCCTATACTAGATTATACAAACTGGGACAAGTGTTCTGTCACGTTCTATATTTTGTGACCAACTAGTTCTCTAAAACCATTGTTGAAGCTGCTACTCTAATAATTTATCAACAGCAAAACCTGACTGAAGCTAATTCCTGTCTGCAGCAGGAAGGATTAAGAAATTCACCACTGGAATGAGATATATCCTTGATGTACAATCCTTCATCAGTACGAGAATAAAAAATAGGTTGTAGAGACTGTCAATGACCACACAGCCATTTCAGCATAAGTCCCACCTTCTAATGACCAGACGACAAATCCCCCACTTCACTGGGTAATCAGCAGAGGACTACATGCCCTGTACCCATAACTACACATATCCCAGACCCCCAGGTACAGGGCTGTATATCCAGCTCCCCTCATGGTGCTTGGATTCAGACTGCTGGCTGCAGCAGCATAATAAGGAAAGGTGACTGTAATATGGGGTTATATTTTGCTAAGCAGAGGTAGCAAACCGTCACAACCCCATTGCTTGAGGCTGCATAGGAAAGACAGGATGAAAACTCATGCTTCGTTACTAGGCGTAAACAGACTAAGCAATTTCTTAGGGCCTCAGACAGGTCAACCGGACCCCCTATTCACTTTTCATCATGTGTTCGGGGGCGGGGGGGGAGGATATTCCTGCTTAGGGCCCCCAACGGACTAGCACCACTTCTATGTTTATTAGTGCCTCAAGACTTTCAAGATTCTCATCCCCACCCTGTAAGCCCTCCAGCACTCACAAGTACTAGCAGTCTACCTGAATGGGTCTTCTGCCATCCTGTCACCTCTCCACCCACTCCAGCCCGCCTGTCTGCCCTTAGTGGCTCTGTCATCCTCCTCATCACCTCCACACTCACCAGCCTACCCCAGTGGGTCAGCTACCCGCTTTGTACTCATCACCACCACCCTGCATGTGCCCAAGTGGATCTGCCATCCTCAAGCAGCTCCCCATGACCCCCACTCATCAATCCGTCTGCCCCTGCAGCACATCTGCCAACCTCCCCATCAGCCCACTCGCTACCCTACCCCCCACCTTCATCATCCCCCACTCATCAACCTGCTCCCCTACACAGGGCTGCCTTTCCTCTTGTCACTCCCCCCAACCCTACCTGCCTCCCCAGTGGGTCCACCATCCCCCTCACCATCACCGCCACCCCCATCAGTGTGTCCACTATCCCCCCTGCTCTCCATCACCCCTCCACTCTCCAGCCTGCCCCACCCAAGTGGGTCCACACTCCACCCCCGCCCCCCAGCGGGTCCACCATCCTCCATCAGGTCACCCCCTCCCCCACTCACCACCCTTCTCCCTCAACAGCTCGATCCACCATCTTCATCACTAGCCCCACGCTGCGCCCCCACTCAACACCCCCTGTTCACCACTCCCTACGGGTCCGCCACCCCCGCTCGTCTCGCCGCCAGGAGGTCCGCCATCCCTCCCGTCACACACACCCCCGCTTGCCACCCCATCCACCCTTCTCCTCCCCTCCCCTGCGGGTCCGCCATCCCCCTCGTCACCCCCCACCCTGCCCACCCCGGCCCGCGCCCTAGCGGCTCTGTCGGCCACGTCCTCCCACTGCCCGGCCCCCGCCGGTCTCCGGCGCTTGAGCGCACCCCACCTGTTCCCCGCCCAGCCCGCCTGCCCCCGCGTGCAGGAGACTCTCCCCTCCAAGCCGCCGAGCGCCCGCGCCTGACTCACCGGGTCGCAGCTGCAGGGTACCGTCCCTCCGGCTGCACCAGAGCGCCCGCTCCCCGCACTGCAGGATGTAGTGATCCTTGGCTTGGAACAGCTCCATCCTCCGGAGCCCGGCGGCGGGAGCAGCAGGAGCGCAGCAAGGAACGCGGCCCCGGGCAGGGGATCGCGGGCTGGGGCTCCACAGCCCGGCGGCGCGCGGGAGGGAGGGAGAGCGCGCGCAACCCCTGCCACACTGGTCCGCGCTCCACAGCCTCGCAGCTGTCTGACGCTTCCCAGCCCAGCCGGGTTCCGGCTCCAGCCGCGGGCCACGTGATCCAACCCGTCAGCCGTTCACCGGCCTCTTAAAGGGGCCGCGCGGTCTCACCCAGCACCGGGGGAAGCCCCCGTAGTTCTATATCACCGCTCCCGTGCGCGTAGCCAGCCCCGTTCCGCCAGCCACGGTCGGGTCGCGCCCCCTCTCCCGCTCAACTGTGGGGGCAAAGAGCCCAGCTGCTGGTGGGGCCACCTCCTCAGCCACAGCAGCCACCACCAGCCCCTTCCCTGCAGCATAGTATGACCCTCCCTCCCGCAGCTCAGCGGGCAGCAGCTCAGAGTCCCTGCTAGGCTGGGTGCTGAGGGACACCTACAGCAGCACGACTGTAAGCACGAAACGCGGCTCGCTGCAACCGAGGCTGCTAAACATCCCGCGCGGAAGCATCACCCAGAGGCGGCAGATGATGGGAGCGCGATGAAAAGCGCATCTCAACAGCAGCCGCTCATCAAACTCAGAACCAGCCTCAAGCTAGAGGTGGAAACAGGGCGACACAAGCCAGCCCAAACGTAACCGTAAGGAGAAATTCATCACAACCCCCCAAATAAGACAAAAGGGTTATGTAAACCTGCCCAGGAGTTTTGAGCTGTGTGGGTCGAAGGTTTCTGCTTGTTAGTTTTTCCTCTGTGTATTGTAATTTTTTGGGTAAGAGAAAGAAAAAGAGTGCATGGAAGGCAGAACAGAGAACCAGAGACAGAGAGAGAGAAACAGCCTGAAAAAAAAAATCCAAGCAGAAGCCTGTAAGCAAAGTGTGACTCTAAGAAAAACCTAGAGAAAGGTTCTGGGTTGGGGCTGGCTGAAAAGAAGCATAAGAACAGCCATACTGGGTCAGACCAAAGGTCCATGTAGCCCAATATCCTGCCCTCCACCAGTGGCCAATGCCAGGTGCCCCAGAGGGAATGAAGAAACAGGTTATCATCAAGTGATCCATCCCCTGTCCCCCATTCCCAGCTTCTGGCAAATAGAGACTAGGGACACCATCCCTGCTCATCCTGGCCAGTAGCCATTGATAGACCTATTCTCCATTAACTTATCTAGTTCTTTTTTGAACCCTGTTATAGTCAATAGTTCCTTTTGTTTGTTTTAGACATGCTGCTGTTAATTTCATTTGGTGATTCCCCCTAGTTATGAGAAGGAGTAAATAACACTTCCTTGTTTACTTTCTCCTCACCACTCATGATTTCATAGACCTTTATCATTTCCCCCCTTAGTTGTATCTTTTCCAAGCTGAAAAGTCCCAGTCTTATTAATCTCTTCTCATACAGAAGCGGCTCCATACCCTTAAGCTTGGGCCTAGTAACCAAGAAACTACTTCTTTTGCCTTTGATTCCTCCTGCATTTGGAGAAACAGGATTCTGTACATTTCTTATTAAAAAAGGGGGGGGGGAAATAAATCAAAGAAAAAAGCAGACTCCATCATCAGTTTCTGCTCCCAATTGGAACATTTCCAGACCATGAATTTTGACTAGCTGCTGAGGTCGAAAATGGATAACATTAGTGTGAAAGTAGGCTCTAGTGCCCAAGGAGAGAGACTGTAAACTGGTATTCCTGTTGAACCAAGATGGAACTGTGAAAGAATGTAATGGGTAGAAAAAAGGTACTACTCCTTTAAGGGTCAGGCTGGTGGCTACAACCTGCAGACTAGTATAATCAAGGAGAACTTGATCCCGCCCTGGAGGTGAACCAGGTAAATAGGAACAGGAAATAGAGTGGAGAAGAGAAGGCAGGTAGATGGAAGTGGGGTAGACTAGTTGTTCTGTCAGATAACAGATGAACCTTCTGAGTCAGAGACTTGGGTGTGGACTGTAAGTTTGGGACGCCTGGTCCAGAGTCCTGATGAATTGTTTGTTACAATGATTCCTGTCCTGAAGTGTAATTTTAAAAGAGTTTATGGTATTTTATGAACATATGCTGGTGTCTCTGTGCTCTGGATGGTCAAAGTGAATCTATTGCTGTTGTACTTGAAGAAATTAAGGTGGGGGCACACCTGTAGTATCACCCTAGAGCTCTAGGAGTATGTGGTGACTGCATATACCTTTTAGGAACAAGTAATGGAGGTCCTTGCAGAAATCAAAAACAGCCAGCTGTTAAAACTAAATGGAATTAAAACATGACTTAAAACAGGAGCTGAAGGTGTCCCAAAAGGAACTAAAGCAGCATCTAGAGGCTTCCCAGAAAGAGCTAAGGATTGACTTGCAGGGAGAGGTCAAATCTCTGTTAGAACAGCAACTACAAAGTATCTGAATAGTTTGGGGAAACTCAACTGCAAAACTTCCAGGCTAGAATGATAAAATGAATTGATGAGGTGGCCATCAATCTGACTGCTGGAAACTAGAAGTTCCTCCATGAAAGACTAGAGACTAAGCAAGCTTTAGTCAACTTGGAGCTTGCCATCAGAGATGAGCTGCAGCAAGGACTTAAATTGCTGAAAATTTAGCTTCAGAAGGAAAGGTCACAGACTACAGGGGAAAGCAGCTACCTGGATGAGGAATTGAACCAGCCAGAGTAAGAAAGGAATTGAACCAGCCAGCTTTGGATAAGACTGGGCACTTAACAACAGTTTTCTACTCCGTTTGTAACCCACAGAGGGAAGAGGTTGGGTTACAGAATAATACAAAAGCCCACTGTCTCCCTGTGAGGCTTATTTGGATCAATTTAACATTATAGCTCAACTGGATGCCTGGGAAGAAAAACAGAAAGGGCTGTTAACAAGAAGCTAATGTGAGTGGCCCAGCTGTGATTGTATTGCAGAATTTACTGACTGAAAAGAGACTGAGTTATCCAAACCTGATACAAGCCTTTGACATGTGGTTTGGAGCTAGCCATCAATCTGAACTGGACAGGGTACAGCTAAGAGCTAGAGGGAGGGGGAAAGAAGAAACCTCACCTGAACTGGCAGTGGACCTGTAGAGACTTGTGTTCCTGAAATACCCAGATACCACTGCCTTATGAGCAGTGGTATATATGTGCATTCGGTGCAATCAGCTCGTGACTCTCTGAGACCAGTTACAGGCTGTGGGATCTGGGGTCAGCATGGCTGAACTGGAGCAGCTAAGGGGGATCAAGCTACATAGGTGAGACTTTCCAGGCACAGTAGAATGGTAGCACCCTGATTCTAACAGCCTCTATGTTACTGAGGAGGATGAAAGTGGAGCTAAGGGAAATGATCCCATAGCTGAGACGCTGCTTCCAGATGTTGTGGTATCTTCTCACTCTGAGAATACCTCTCTAGGGGAGGGATCTCCACTTATTAGGAAGGGACAAGTAATAGTGATAGCTGGATTTGTGATGACAGGAAGAACTGTGTGGTGAATTACCTATCGGGGGGTGGGGGGGAAGGTTGTAGATCTCCTGAGACATCTAGAAAGACTTATTGCTGTGCTGGGGAGGACTTCGTGGTCATAGTACATATAGGTACCAGTGACATGGGGAAAGGTAAAAGAGAGCTCCTGGAGCCCTAATTTAGACTACTAAGTAAGATTAAAGTCCTTAAAGGACCTCCATGGTAGCATTCACCAAAATGCTTCTATTTCCACCCCCAGGACCAGTTAGGCAGAACTGCAGGGTCCCAGTAAATGGATGACACAGTGATGTAGGGAGGAGGGTTTTAGGTTTATTAGGACCTGGGGAACCTTTGGGGAAAGGAGAAGCCTATACAGGAAGAATGGGCTCCACCTAAACCAAAACAGAACTCAATTGCTGGCATGTACAATTAAAAAGGTCACAGAGGAGTTTTTAAACTAAGAGCAGGGAAAAGCTGTGGGGAAGCAGGTGGTTTGGACAGAGAAATCCTTTAGGGGAGGCTCTATTAATGGCAATTCTCTGTATCGTAGGAGAGGTTAAAAGCACAGGTAGGAGCTGAAGAGAAACAGTCAAATGAAAGAGAGTCCCATTCAGGTACATCACATGAAGGCAGGCAATTAAATATTGACAAATTTTATAAGTGCTTGTATACAAGTGCTAGAAGTCTAGATATTAAGATGGGTGAACTTGAGTGCCTGGCATTAAATGAGGCTATTGATATCTAGGCATCATAGAAACTTGTTGGAACAATGATAATCAATGGGACATGGTAGTGCCAGGGTATAAAATATATACCAATGCCTGAGTAGGTTGTGCTGGTGGGGAAGTGACACTATATGTAAAAGAAAGCATAGAGTCAAATCTTGAATGAAGTAAACTGTACCATACATCCCTACGACTAGACATTCTGTGCTTGAACAATAAGAATACAGCAGTAGGAATATACTACCAACCACTTGACCAGGATGTTGATGGTGATTGTGAAATGCTCAGGGAGATAAGAGAGGCTACAAAAGCAGAAAATGTAGTAATAATCCATTCTCATATTGACTGGCTATACAGGAAGGGATGCAGAGATGAAATTTCTAGACATCATTAATGACTGCTTCTTGGAGCATCTAGTCCTGGAACCCACAAAGGGAGAGGCAATTTTTGATTTAGTACTAAATGGTGCATAGGCTTTGGTCCAAGAGGTGAATATACTTGGTAATAGCTCCCATAATGTCATTAAATTTAATATCCTTGGGGTGTGGGGGGAATACCAAAGAAGCACACCACAGTAGCATTTAACATCAAAAGAGGCAACTACACAAAAATGAGGACGCTTAAGCTAGTTGAACAGAAATTAAAATGAACTGTCACAAGAGTGAAATGCCTGCAAGCTGCATGGAAACTTTTTAAAAACACTATAATAGACGTTCAAATTGAAAGTATAACCCAAATGGAAAAAATACTAAGGGGTTAAAAAAGAATCATCATCACAAAAGAGAGTAAAAGAGGTTGGTAGAGGCAAAAAGGAATTCTTTAAAAATTGGAAGTCAAATCCTACTGAGGAGAATAGAAAGCAACATAAACTCTAGCAAATCAAGTGTAAGAACGTAATTAGGCAGGCCAAAAAGGAATGTGAAGAGCACCTAGCAAAGGAGACAAAGATTAACAGCAAAAAAATGTAACGACATCAGAAGCAGGAAGCCTGCCAAACAATCAGAGGGGGCCACTGGATGATCGAGGTGATAAAGGAGCGCTCCACAAAGACAAGACCATTGCCGAGAAGATAAATGAACTCTTTGTGTTGGTCTTCACTGTAGAGAATGTGAGGGAGATTCCCACACCTGAGCCATTCTTTTTAGGTGACGTATGAGGAACTGTCCTAGATTGAAGTGTAGATAGAGGAGGTTTTGGAACAAATTGATAAACTAAACAGTAATAAGTCACCAGGACCAAATGGGTTTCACCCAAGAGTTCTGAAAGAACTCAGGTATGAAATTGCAGAACTACTAACTGTGGTATGTAACCTATCACTTTAAATCAGCCTCTGTTCCAGATGGCTGGAGGATAGCTAATATAACGCTGTTGTTGAGGTTTTTGTTTTTTGTTTTTTGTTGTTTTTTTCAAAGCCTCCAGAGGTGATCCTGGCACTTACCAAGCTGGTAAGCCTAACTTCAGTACTAGGCAAATTGTTCTTTACTATAGTTTCTATGAGACTTATCAGGCACATAGATGAACATGATTTGTTGGGGGAAGAATCAACATAGCTTTCATTAGAATCTGTTAGAATTCCTTGAGGAGGGCCAAACATGAGTAGAAGGGTAATTCAGTTGATATAGCATACACAGACTTTCAGAAAGCCGTTGAAAAGGTCCTACCCCAAAGGCTCATAAGCAAAGTAAGGAGTTATGGAATAAAAGAAAAGGTCCTCTCATCAGGGCCGTCCTTAGCCATAGGCAGAATAGGCAGCTGCGTAGGGTACCACTCTGCCTGGGGGCACCACTCTGCCAGGAGCCCAGACAGACGGGAAGCAGTGGAGCATGTAAGAGCAGGGCTGCTGGGTCCTAGAGAGAGCAGAATTCTGCACAGTCTGAGGGAGGGGATTCGCTGCTGGGGTCTCTGGGAAGGGGAGGGGGTAGGGGTTGGGGAAGGAGCTCACCTGTGAGTGTGACTCTTTCCCCCCGGCTGAGGTGAGGTGAGGCAGGCTCTGTGGCTCTGGAACCAGTATCCTTTGTTGTCCCCCATAACATCCATTCTTCTCCCCCCCTGCCCCACGGAGCACCCCCTCCTTTCTCCCTCCTCCCCAGGAGCATCCCTCTCTCTCTCCTCCCTCCCCTCCGTCAGGGCTGGGTTGGGTGAGGTGCTGGGGGGTAGGTGGGGGGAGGAGGCTGGCTGCCTGCCTGCTGAGGAATGAAAGTGAAAGTAACTCACTTCCTCGGCAGCGAGCCAGGATTGGAATGTCACACAGGGCTTGGCTGGGGTTAGCCAGATGTGTGAAAAATCAGGATAGGGGATTGGGGTAGGGTGATCAGATATCCCTATTTTATAGGGACAGTCCCAATTTTGGGGTCTTTTTCTTATATAGGCTCCTTTTACCCCCCCCCCCATCCCTGTCCTGATTTTTCACACTTTCTGTCTGGTCACTCTAGGTGGGGGTAATTGGTGCCTATATAAGACAAAGCCCCAAATATCGGGACTGGCCCTATAAAATCAGGACATCTGGATCTGGCCACCCTAGCTGGGGAGCACCTCTCCCCCGGGCTGGCAGCTGCCAGCGATCCATCTCATCCGGGGGGAGCTGCACAGGGCAGGATGAGCTGCTGTGGCTCCATGGGTGCCCTGTCCCTGAGATCAGATGCTGTGCTAACTTCACCATGGTCCATAAGGCTGGTGGTGGTGCCCATTGGCGTGTGATTGGACCTGAGGGTTTGCTGCTGCTGTTGCCACTCTGCACCCCAAGAGGTGGATTTTGGGGTCCTGCAGTTTTCCACCTATCTCCTCCTCTACTGCAGCTGTTGGACCAGCAGGCTGGGGGGTGAGCCAAGCTTGAAAGCAGTACTGTGTTGCCATTTAAATTGTCATTTAACAACTTTGTTTGCCAAAAATTCTTGCTAACAATCCTGAATCCAATTTCAATATTTTTTTTTTAAAAAATCAATATCTTAGCCAAAAACAGAAAATTAAGTTGTTGACAATTATTAGTGACAGGTTTGGTTTGAGGCAGGGAGTGGGCCAGTTTTCATCAGAGAAACAAAAAATGTTGACTGACTTTCCTATAGCCTGTTACTCCTGATAAGAGCCCTCCAACAACTGTAATATGCTCATCTCCTTACTAGTGTATAAAGCAGGGGTCGGCAACCTACGGCACACGTGTCAAAGGTGGCAGGTGAGCTGATTTTTGATGGTATGCAGCGGCAGGCTGAGCGGCTCAGCCCATCACTGCTCTGGGGTTCCGGCTGCTGCCCTATTGCCAGCTGGGATACCAGCCATCGGCCCCACTCAGCACCTGCTGCTGGCCTGGGGACCCCCAAGGAACCCCAGGCTGGCAGTGGGCTGAGCAGGCCAGCTGAACCACTCAACCTGCTGTCAGCCTGGGGTTCCATTCACTCAGCCGGCAGTGGGCTGAGTGGGCTGGTGGCAGGCTGAGCAGGGCCGGTGGGGGGTTGAGTGGCTCAGTCTGCTGCCAGTCTGGGGTGCCAGCAGCACTCAGCCTACTGCTACTCCGGGGTTCCGGCTGCCGGCCCCTTGCCAGTCAGGAGCCCAGCCTCCGGCCCCACTCTGCCTCCTGCCAGCCTGGGTGAGCAGAATCCCAGGCTGGTAGCGGGCTGAGGGGGGTTGGCGGCCGGGATCCTGGCTGGCAGGAGTTGGTGGTCAGAACTCCAGACCAGCAGCGGGCTGAGCAGGGCCTGGGATCCTTGTCTAGGGTTCCAATCACCAGCCCCACTCAGCCTGCTGCCGGTCTGGGGTTTCATTTACTCAGCAGTCAGTTGCCTGAGCAGGACCGGTGGCCAGGACTTTGCCACTCGTATTCTACTGAGTGTACATTCTAATTCTACTTCTAATTCTAATTCTACATTCTACTGAGTGTACATTCTAATGAGTGTACATTGCCACTCGTATTCTACTGACAATTCCTGTAACAGTAGCATCAGGAGAACGGAGTTTCTCAAAACTAAAGCTCATTAAAAACTATCTCCGCTCTACAATGAGTCAGGAACGCTTAACTGGTCTTGCTATTCTTGCAATCGAACAAGACACGACTTTGTCTTTGTCATACGATGACATTATTACTGATTTTGCAGCCAAAAAAGCCAGAAAGATTGCTTTTAATTAAAAACAAATCTTTGTTTCAATACCTCTTCATATAAATTTCCAATAAAATTTTGATAAATTAAAAAAAATATATTATTTGCATCATTCTGTCATATCAGAATTTTTTCTATAGTGCTGCTTCTTTAGTGCTAGTCCATCAGCATTACAGTGTGCTTAATTAAGTTAAACTGGTTTTAATAACGTGAATGTGGCAAGTTTTCCAGTACTGTATGCTTATATTTGTGTTCTTTAGAGCAGATCAGGCACAGGAGCACCAGTTTAATAATTTCGCCTAGGGCACCATAAATCCTAAGGACGGCCCTGCCTCTCATGGATCAGTAACTGTTAAGAGACAGGAAACAAAGGATAGGAAATAATGGTCAGTTTTCACAGTGGTGAAAGGTAGGTAGCAGGGTCCTCCAAGTCCTGCTCAACCTTCATAAATGATCTAGAAAAAGGGGTGAACAGTGAGGTGACAAAGTTTGCAGACCATACAAAATTATTCAAGATAGTTAAGCCTAAAGCAATCTGTGAAGAGTTATAAAGGGATTTCACTAAAATGGGTGATTGCACAATACTATGGCAGATGAAATTGTGTTGATAAGTGCAAAGTAATGCACCCTGGAAAACATGATCTCAACTATACATACAAAATGATGGGGTCTCAATTAGCTGTTACCACTCCAGAAAGAGAAGTTTAAGTCATTCTAGATAGTACTCTGAAAGCATCTGTTCAATGTGCAGCAGCAGTCAAAAGAGCTAAGGATGTTAGGAACCATTAGGAAAGAGATAGATAATAAGACAGAAAAATCATAATGTCACTTTATTAATCCATGGTATACCCCCACTTTGAATACTGATTTCCCCCATCTCAAAAAAGGTACATGAGAATTGGAAAAGATACATAGAAGGTCAACAAAAATCATTAGGTGAATGGAACAGCTTCCATGTAAGGAGAGAGTAAAAAGATTGGAACTTGTTCAGCTTGGCAAAGAGACAATGAAGGGTGGCTATGGTAGAGGTCCACAAAATCATGAATGGTGTAGAGAAAGTGAATAAGAAAGTGTTATGTGAAGGGTTAAATAACACAAGAACCAGTGGTCACCTGATGAAATTAATAGACATCAAGTTTAAAACAACAAAAGTCAGTACTTCACAAAACACGAACTCAATCTGTGGAACTCATTGCCTGGGGATGTTTTGAATGCCAAAAGCAAAAAAATATGAAATAAGTTCACTGAGGATAGGGTCTATCAATGGCTGTTAGCCAAGATGGCTAAGACTCTGACTGCGAGGTGGATCATTGGGAGATGGACCATTGGCCTGATCCATTATGGCCATTCTCTTGTATTCACTCTGGCCTTCCAGGATAAGTTGGAAATGAACCAATTTGTACATGCTCATCAGGATTTGAACTTGCAGCTCAAGATCAGAGGAAGGAGACCATACACATGCAGAGAGGGTGTACATTCTGTCACAGAACTTGAATCTTTCCTTGCAGCAGTGTACCAGAATAGGAAGGATAGAACCTGATCACCAGGGGTTTTGTAAACTACAGCTCTGCATCAAATATATACAAAAGAAAGGGGGATTCTAATCTGATTCATGACCTTTATTGAACAATTAGACAAACTGATACAAACTGATCAGTTTGTAAGACAAGGGAAGCTGAGAATACAGGATATTCAGATTTATCCAAAACCCTGTTATCCAAACCTCTGCATTAGCCACATCCCTTTCCTGTCCCTCAGGTATCTCATGCTGGGGAATAAGAAAGGAATCTGGATAACACAGAGGTTCAGATAATAAAGAAGAAATGCCTGGGCAGGACTACAAAGAGGAGTATGCGCCCCTGGCTTCAGGGGAGGGCACACCCCTTGCACTCCACCCTGACTTGGGAGTGAGGCCATGACAGCAGAGCTGGGGCATCTAGTCCATTCAGGGGCAAGATGCTGGTGAGGGCTGCAGTCCTGATGGGGCAGAGCAGAGACATTCAGTCAAGCCTCTGCTCTGCCCTGCCAAGCCAGCACCTGTGCCTCTAGGGACTGGGTGTGACCAGCCCTGTGACAGCATAGGGAGCCTTCTGCAGCCCCACTGTCATGGGAATAAGTGAGTGGAGCAGAGACCCCTGGCCAGGACTGGGAGGAAGATGAGCCCTGTGTCATAAACAGATAGCTAAGGGTTAATGTTTCTTTTACCTGTAAAGGGTTAACAAAGGGAACCAGACACATGACCAGAGGACCAATCAGGAAACCGGATTTTTCAAAGCTCAGGGAGGGAATTTTGGGGTCTTTTGTCTGTCTCTCTGTTCTGTTGCTCTCGGCTCTGAGAGTGAACTTTCTCTCTTCAAGCTTCTGTAATCTTCTGTTTCCAAGTTGTAAGTACAAAGGTAGAAAGACAGTAAGCTTCTATTGTTTTTTTTGTATTTATGTGTGTAGTTTGCTTGGAATGTTAAATTGTATATCTTTTTGGAATAAGGCTGTTTATTCATTTTTTTTCTTTTAAGCAATTGACCCTGTATATTGTCAACCTTTGATACAGAGAACATTAGAACATTTTTATGTCTTTTTCTTTCTTTTTTATATAAAGCTTTCTTTTTAAAACCTGTTTGAGTTTTTCTCTGGTTAAGGCTAAGGAACGAAGGGAGGGGGAAATCTCTACAAATGGTTTGTAGACAATTAGTTTGCAGTAAATGAGTTCTGCCTTCAGGGGCAGAAACCATTGTAACAACTATATGCTATGGAAGGGAAAGGTGGGGAGAGGTTCAAAACTCTTTTCAGACCTAGAATCAGGGGTGGGGAGGGGATTTTATCTGCAAAAGTTTTTGTGGATCTGATACAAGAACTGATACCTGTTCATTTGCTCAATGTTTCTGACAGGTAGCAAATATTTAAAAGGAACCACAGTTGCAAAATATGAACCAGTATATCTGGCATATGCTGGCACACAGGGAAACTGACAAAAAGAAACTTGAGGCTGTACAGAAAAGGTCAACTACATAGACATCTCCTGAGGGGCTGTGTTCCTATTATAGAAGATTTATTTCTGGATTTGTAAAAAACACTATAGATTGGATGAGAAAGGGAAACCATTTCAGCAGTGAGGCAAAGTATGACATAATATTCTCAGAGCTGAAAAGGCCCTTCTGACTTTCCCTATATTTGTGTGTGTTTCAAAACCCCTTTCATATTGGCCACAGATACTAGTGCTTATGGTGTGTGTACTGACACAAGAACACAAAGGACCTTACATATTGGTGGCTTATTACTGCAAAAGTTTAGGTTGTCTTGAGACATTATTGAAAAAGCTGTATAATGTAATGTCACATAGGGACACCCTTAAAACAGGTGATCTGATATGGTTCCACAAACCTAAGGCGGTATCCAGGGTACGGGATTTCAGCATGGTTTCCCCCCAAACCTGAGAACATAGTTGTATAAGATGAGGCTGCAAAAGTTGTTGCAGAGCTGAATTCCCCATTCCCCAAATGGGCAAAGTCTGCCTCAGCCAGCAAATTCTACAGAAACAATAGGCATTTCTCAGGGACAGATTGAAAGGGACACCTCCTTGGTGACTGTTAGAAAGTCTATTAGGGAGAATTTAAGGGTATGTATGCACCCTTCAATTAACATAATTGTAAGGATAAATTCGTCACAGTATCCCACCTATGACAAATGTGTAATGCGAACTGCCCAGGAATATGTGAGCAGTGGGGTTTTTGCTGTGGGTGGGGGTGTGGACATGAACAGAACAGATAGACAGACAGCCTGAGGAAATCCAAGCAGAATCCTGTAAGCACAGTGTGACCCTGAGAGAAACCTACAGAGAGGTCAGAGATGCTGACTGAAAAGAAGGTTGACCTGTAAGCAGTGATTAGCTCCCAAAATCCTAAGAACCGGTTCCCTACCGGGTCCTCAGCAGTAGGGGGGCCTTCACTGGCTCCAGGGTTTCGGCAGCAGGTCCTTCACCCAGAGCAAGTGAAGGATCCACAACCGAAGTGCCACTGAAGACCCAGTAGGGAACCGCGTGGTGAGTACAAGCTCCACGTGCCTGTGTCCCCCACCCCGCCACCCACCTATCCAACCCCAACCCAAGTCCTGCCCCTGACTGCCCCCCTCAGAATGCGCAAGCCATCAACCCCCCCTCCTTGTCCCCTGACCACCCCGTCCCAAGGCCCCCCACCCTAACTGCTCCCCAAGACCCCACCCCTACCCAACTCTCCCCACTCCCTGTCCGCTGACCACCCTGACAGACGCTTGGGACTCCCACATCTACCCAACCCCCCCATTCCCTGTCCCTGACCATCCTCCCATAACCTCTGCCTCCTCCAACTGCTCCCTATCTCACCTTATCCAACCCTTCCTCCCAGCCCCGCCAGGCCCCCTTACAATGCTGCTGTGTAAGGATGCCGCACAGCTGCTGAAGCTTGCAGCCCCACCCCCTTACCTAGAGGTGAAAGTAAGCCGGTACGCCCCCATACAATGTACTGGCAAGCGCCAGTGTGTCATACCGGGGTGGCCCAGCTTCCCCAGGGGGCAATTTAAAGAGCCTGGGGCTCCCAGCAGGGGCTGGAGCCCCAGGCCCTTTAAATTGCCACCAGAGCCCTGCTGCTGGAGCCCTGGGGTAGTGGCAGCAGGACTCTAGGGGCTATTTAAAAAGTCCAGGGCTCCTGTTGCTTCTACTGCCCTGGCCCTTTGAATAGCCACTGGAGCCCCACCACCACTACTCCAGGGCTCCAGCAGCTATTTAAAGGGCCATGGCAGTAGAAGCAGGGGAGCCCTGGGCCCTTTAAATAGCCCCCAGAGCTCTGGGGTAGCGGGGGGCTCCAGCTGCCTCTGCCGCCCCAGTTCTTTAAATAGCCACTGGAGCCCTGCCACTTCCCCAGGGCTCCAGCAGCTATTTAAAGGACAGGATGGTAGAAGCCAGGGAGCCCCGTGCCCTTTAAATAGCCCCCGGAGCCCTGGGGCAGCAGAGGGCTCCGGGGGCTATTTAAAGGGCTGGGGCTCCAGCTGCCTCTGCCACTGCAGTCCTTTAAATAGCTGCAGGAGCCCCACTGCTTCCCCCAGGGCTCCAACGGTTCTGCGAGCTGGGAGCTCAGGTGGACCAGACAGTATGGTCCCCTGGGCTGGATGTGGCCCACAGACTGGAGTTTGCCCTCCCGCCCGCCCCTTTAGGAACCAGTTCTACACCGGCTTTTAAATTTAGCAACTAGTTCTTGCAAACTGGTGTGAACTGGCTCCAGTTCACAATTGCCTGTAAGCTAACAGACTACCCCTTTTGCCTTTGGTTCCTCTTGCATTTGGAGAAGCAGGATTATTTGTTCCGTGTTTAAAATAAAAAACACATTAAAGAAAATAACATATTCCATCATCAGTTTCTGCTCCTAAATGAAACACCCCCAGAGCTCTGAAAAGGTGCAACGATAGTATTGAACTGAATGCTTTTTCAACTGACACACTCTGAATCTGAGTGCTCCCTCACTGACACACACTACCAAACATCAGACCCAGTCCTGCTCCCACGAAAGGCTGGATCAGACTTTTTTTTTTTCTCCTTTTCAATTTGTCCTAGGCCCCACAAGGGTGTCAGCATATGCCTCAAGGTTGCAACTGGCTATTCTCAGTCACCACTAATTAAATGAATGGGAACTGTATTCAGAACAAAACTATATTTAAATGTATAATTTAAATTGCTAGACACTGGGAATGGGTGACAGGGGATGGATCACTTGATGATGACCTGTTCTATTCATTCCCTCTGAAGCACCTGGCATTGACCACTGTCAGAGGACAGGATACTGGGCTAGATGGACCTTTGGTCTCACGGAATATGGCCGTTCTTATGTTCTATGTTCTTACCATTTCCCGCACTCTTTCCTCCCTGAAAGTATGTGAAGAAAAAGTTTGACGGATCAGGCATTAGTTGGAATATTATATCAAGGGGTGGTTTAAGGGAAATTTTCAAAGAAACTTTTATTTCAGTTGATACCATAACTCAGTTTTCATTTATACTTTACATTAGACCAGACCTGGCAGTTGCTGAGTTGATGCATTTGGGGTGCTGTCTGTGTCTCCCCCAAACTGGATATGATCCTAAGGACTTGTGTACACTGAAATGCTACAGCGGCACAGCTGAAGTGTAAATGCTACTTACACCAATGAGAGGGTTCTCCTAGCAGTGTAACTAATCCACTTCTGTAAGAGGCACTAGCTAGGTTGAGGGAAGAATTCTTCCGTCAACCTAGCACTGTCTGCACTAGGAGTTAAGTCAGCTTAAAGAGATTTTTCACACCTTTGAGTGACATAGCTGTGTCAAGCTAACTTTTTAGTGTAGACCAGAACTCAGAAGTGTCAGATGGAACTGTCAAACTCCAGCTGTCAGAACCTTCTCACCCAGCATTCTCTAACTGCCTCTAACTGTCATAGGCTTGAAAGTTTTCATTTTCCATTTAAAAGGTTACATGGAACCCCAAATCTCTGAACTGAAACCACTGCTTCCTATACCAATTAAATGAAATTCCATGTCCAGGCTTGGCTTCTGATCTGAACTCTACCTCTGGTCTACTTCTAAAATTGATGGTTCATATAATTCCTGATAATTCCTTTGAGGTCCACATTCACTAATGTGGAATCAGGCTCTGGCTGGTCCCATGAGGTCAGAGAGGAAGACAAAGATTCCAGCTTGAAACCCTGAGGCCTTATATAAAGAACTTTCAAGTGGTTAAAATGCTGTGTCTCTGCGGAGACAGGAGACAGAGAATCTGCAAAAAAGCAGGCTGCAACTTGGTTCCTAAGAGAATGGGGGGCTAAGTTATACCTACCTCCTTCCAGGAGGCAAATGTGACAACATGCATTTAGGCTTTTGTTACTTTAATCCCTTTTCTCTCTGCTTGTGATATTCTTATGGGTACATAGATACATTGTTTTGAACAGAACATTCTGTCAGTGTGTTTTCAAACTGGTCACAGTTCCCAGAGAGAAGTCAATAGCATGGTTCCAAGCCACTTGCACCTGCTCAGGTCAAGTGGAGGTACTGTAGCCTGCAGATCAATGTAAAAGTGGAGGGACTTCTAGGATTCCTCTCAGAGAAATACAGGCACAGGCCTGTCACTTGGAAAGTGAGCCCATGGAGACACTGAGTGAGGGTTCAAAAATACAGCTTACTCTGAACCATAACAGATCCCCATCAGAGATGAGGACCGCTTGTGCTAAGTACTGCAGAAATTGGGAGTCAGGTACCAAAAGGTCAGAGTCTGAGAGGGCAGACCAAGAATCAAGCATCAGGAGGCATGGTCAGGTGACTAGTGATCAGGGTTGGGCACCAGGTTACAGACAGCAATCAGATGGTGAAATCAAGAACAAACCAAGGTCAGAAACCAGAATCTAGTGTATAGTTCCTGGAGGATAAGTCCACCAATGGCTATTAGTCAGGAGGGGCAGGGCTGCAATATAATGCTCTGAGTGTCCCTAGCCTCTGTTTGCCAGAAGTTGGGAGTGGATGGATAGGGGATGGATCATTTGATGATTAGCTGTTCTGTTCATTCCATCTGAAGCACCTGGTATTGGCCAATGTCAGAAGACAGGATACTGGGCTAGATGGACTATTGGTCTGACCCAGTATGGCAGTTTGTATGGCCTTATGGCAAGCAGGGTCTGGAGCAGAGATAGGCAGGCAGTCTGTGATGTTGCTGAGACAACTTGCCTTCACTTCTTCCTGGTTTAAGTACTAGTACTGGCCAATCAGTGGGCTGTGAGGGACTGACACTCAGGTCCTGCTGGGCAGTACTTCCTGCCAAGCCCAGCCTTGGCGGGTCCTCCAGTGGAAGTCCAGCCTAGGCCTCCAGCAACAATGTGGAGGTGTCAGTGGCCCAGAACCCCCATGGTCCCAGGTTTTAGCCTTGCAGAGTCTCACAATACATATAAGAATTGACAGGTTGGGTGGGCCCATACGATAAAGAGCCTTGAAAGTGAATGTGAGTACTTTGTGTTTGATGGAATGCAGGATGAGGAACCAGCAGATAGACCAGGGATCTGAAACTCAAATCACCACAAGGGCCACATGAGGACTAGTACACTGGCCTGAAGGCTGCGCCACTGACACCTTTTCATATAAATATACAAAAGCCTCTCACTCTGCCCCTGGCCCTGCCCTCACTCCACCTCTTCCATGAGGCCCTGCCTCTTCCCACCCCTATTCCAACCCCTTCCCCAAATCCTCACCCCTGCCCAGCCTTTTCTCCACCTCCTCCCCTGAGTGCATGGCTCCCTGCTCTTCCCCTCCTCCATCCTGGAAAGCGCTAAGCGCCACCAAACAGATGTTTGGTGTTGGAAGTGCCTGGAGGTAGGCAGAGGAGCGGGGACGCGGCGCACTGAGGGGAAGGCAGCGGGTGAGGGGAGCTTGGCAGCCACAGGAAATAACTCCGGTGGGGCAGGGAGCTTGGCGGGCTGCAGCAAATAACTTGTTTAGATCCAAAAATTGATATACCTTATAAACAGTCTGCTAAGAAAAGTCATGCATACTTTCACCACTCCAGCAAGGAAGACAGGCAGAAAAACAAGAAAGTCAGCATTTATATACTATTCATAGATTCTTGCAAAGAATCCTCTGTCCTTGGCTCCTCTGTACCCTGTCTCTGGATGATCTCATTTACATTGTGTTAACTATAATCTTCATGCTGTTGACTTGCAGATTTCTCGCTCCATTCCAGATCTGTCTCCTCCCAGACAGACTAAAATCTCAGCCTGTCTCTCTGACATTGTCACATGGATAGCCAGCTTATGTTCAATATGGCCAAAACTGAGCTCTTAATCTTTCTCTCCAAGACCTACCTCTTTATGAATCATGGGACATAATCACCATTTTTCCTGTAACCTGGATGTTGTCTTTGACTCAAACCTCTCTGTTGACCAATGTCTAAATTTTGCTGCTTCTTCCTACACAACATCTCTTAGATCTGGCTTTCCTCTCCATCCACACAGCTACATCTCTGGGTCTGGGTCTTAATCTCACATCTTAACTAATGAAACCTCAACCCCGCCAGCTTTGACAAAACCCATTTTGTCCCACTTTATGTTTGTTCAGAAGACTCCTGTAAATATCTTCTTTCTGGCTTATCACTTTGACCACACCATCCTTTCTGTAATGTCTATCTCAGGGGTCTCGAACACACGGCCTGATTATTATTAATAGATTATATTTATATATATCACCTTTCATTCCTATGATGTGAGTTCTTTTGTGTATTTTTTCTCTTTATATCTATATGTGAAAAGAAAATAATACAGAGGATGGAAATGAATCTGAACTCTGTTACATTTGATACAATAGACTTTACTAGCTCTCAGTGTTTCACTTGTGGCAATTATATAAAGAAGACTTGCTATGTTTTCTTGGCCACACATCCTTCAAAAATATTAAGCTACTATTTTTTAACTATACCATTCTACCTTTTTCAGCTGAACTCCTCTCTTGACAGATCCCTAGATGCAGAGCTCAATGTCACAGGCACTGTGTTATTAATTTGTCACCCCTGCAGATACCAGGCAAAAGAATTTAAGTGGCTACTCAGCATTTTCGTGAATATGATGTCTTCCTCAACTTCCTTCTCATCACTTTTCCCATAAGCACATAGTCATTTTCAAAGGCATATCAGATGTGTACAGAAATGCAGTACAATAATGGTTTGTTCCATATAGGTAATATTAGAAGTCCTGTCTTTGAAGGGATAGGTCCAAAAGAATAAATGTAAAGATACATAAACAATCTAAAGCTCCTCTCAGTGTAACCCACACACCAGTACTACCGAGGACAGAGAGTGTGACTGTCAAACTTGTTATAATACAGTACTACCTTTTCATTTCACTAGATACCAAATTTACACAGTACTTCATTCTTTCTTTAAAAAAAAGATTATTTTATGTTAATGTCAATTGTTGTACCAATATAACTACTTCACAGGGGTGTTGTGAAAATTGGATAATATTTATGTAGTGTTTTGAAGATATAAGGCCTGATTCTCCATAGTGATACACCAGTATGATTCCCTTGACCATGAGGCCTTAAAAGAGAGACGGAGTATTTCTGATGCAAAAGGAATCCAACCCACGATTTGCATACATTGGTAGAAGTTATTGGGTCTTTTGGATGAAAGGTGATATGGATGAATATCATCTATTAATAATAATCAGATTGTAAGAAAATTAAATGTAATCACATCTGATTTTTCTGAAATATTTAAAAATTACAGCAAGTGCTACTATGAATATTGAATATAAGAACAATTTAAAAGCAGAAAATAATTGAACTTTCATAATTGTTACTGTATTTGATGGAAAGTGTTGAAACACTTTCCTTTTGTTACCACAAATAAGAATATTAGTTTATGGGCCTACAATTACAGAGGTATTTTTAATTGGAATGTAGTTACTCAACTGGACCTTACCCAGGAAACCAGGGCTAACATCACTAGTCTTGCAAAAAGTACTACGGGATTTTTTTAAAATAACCACAAATGGTTAGAATCTCAGCTGAAAGACAGCAGCCCAGTGCTCAATAAGGCCCCTAGTTCAGTAAACCACTTCAGGACTTACTTCACTGTAATCAGTCCATTTGTGTTAAGCAACGCACTTAAATACATGTTTAAGTCCCTGTGATGCAATGTTCACCCCACACCAGCCCTGACAGGGATAAGGTGATTCAGACGTAGCCAATTAACCTTATAGGCTGCAGCTGGAGGAGAGTCAGGCTTGACTGAGATTCACTAATTGAAGATGAAGCCAGACTGGGCTTGTTTAAAGCCAGGCAATTGAAAGCAGTAAAGGGCTATAGGGAGAGAGTCTGCATTTGCTGTCTGTGCCAGAGAGCTGGACAGGAGGAAACCCAGGGTGGTAGCAAAAGTCCTGAGATCCTGTCCCTGATGAAGAGGTTTACCCAGAGGAGTTGCAGGGAAGAAAGCATGTGGAAGGCAGAGTAGGAAGAAGCCCAGGGAAAATGCAGTGAGGTTTGAGAATGTTGTCATAAACAGATAGCTAAGGGTTAATGTTTCTTTTACCTGTAAAGGGTTAACAAAGGGAACCAAACACCTGACCAGAGCACCAATCAGGAAACCGATTTAAAAAGCCAGGGAGGGAATGTTTGGTGTGTCCTCTTGTGTGTGTCTTTGTCTGTCTCTTGCTATAGAGGATCTTCTATCTTCAGCTTCTAATCTTCGTTCCAAGTGTGAGTACAAAGTAGAAAAACAACAGGCTTTTTTGTTTTTGTATTACATGTGTGTAGTGCTGAGATGTTTAAATTGTATTCTTTTGAATAAGCTGTTATTCTATTTTCTTTAAGCAATTGACCCTTATATGTTATCTTGATACAGAGAGCATTTTAGTCTCTTCTTTCTTTTATATAAGCTTTCTTTAAACCTGTTGGATTTCTTTCTAAGTGAGGCTCTAGGGATAGAATCCTGTGCCAGGATTGTTGCTCTCAGGGGAAAGACTGGAGGCGAAAAAGAAGGGTGAAGGTAAATTGCCCTCTCTGTTTTGTAATTCAAGGAGTTTAAGTACAGTAATCTTCCAGGATAACCCACGGAGGGGAAGCCTGGGGAGGAAGTAAAGAGAAGAAAAGAAGAGGGGGGTTATTTCCCTTTGTGGTAAGACTCAGGGCATCTGAGTCCTGGGGGTCCCCCAGGGAAGGTTTTGGCCACATTTAAAGCACTTGCAGCAGCATTGGGAGCGGTGCATTATGGGACTGCAACGTGCTTTTCACATTAGGGGGTGGGGTGGAGTGTGACAGAGAGTGTGCTGTGTGTATGTGGGGGGAGAGTGAGTGGGTTTTTGGGGTGCCGAGAGTGTGTCAGCATGCTGTCTTGTAAGTTCAGAGCCCCCTCCCCCCACCTCTCTCTCACTTACTCAAAGCAAACAGTAAATGTTTGCTTTTTCTCACAGCTGATAAGCAACTGGCTTCTCTGAAAGGGAGCTTTGAAGGGGCATTTCCGCATTCCTGCAACTGATTTCACAACAATGAAAAGAGTGGTCACTTGACTTAAGGGGATTATGGGACATTTCTGGAGGCTGATCACAGCGCAGTAATACAGCACCTTGTTCACATTGGTGCCTTGGCATTCCAGCGAGGGCGCAGCAAACATTATTCCACTCGCCGAGGTGGAGTACCAGCAGCGCTGTAGCTGTGGAGACAGAGCACTCTACGTGCCTGGCCAGTGTGGACAGGGAGTGAGCTAGGGCGCCCAGGGCCACTTTATTGCGCTGTAACTCGCAAGTGTAGCCAAGACCTTAGGCTGGAATCAGGAGCAGTAGAAGGGCCTGAGTTCCCCTATCAGCCAGTAGGAAAGTGGCACAGACTGGGAATTCACTCATAGGACTGTCTGGGACAGTGTATAGACAATTGGTCTGGAAAGCCTTTGATACCCTGGAAGGGCAAGACTATATAGTGAGTTAACTGGCGGGCTGAGTCATAAAGAGGGAGTGCTGTGAAGTACAGGAGGACAGGCTACTGCAGTGATGGAGTGGCCACTGGAAGGAAGTGCCAAACTGATCCTTCTTGGATACAACGAATATTATAAAAAATCTATAAAAATGTAACATTTTTATGAACAAAAGTAATGTTAGGCACAGTTACAGTATGTTATTCATGTTCTTCAGAAAGCAACTGGAGCAGTAGCTGTCTTAGGTCCTGGCTCATTTGAGAGTGGCAAGTAATCTGACTATCAAACATAATTAGCATTTTCTTCACAGTTTCCAGAGACAAGGAAGCTAGAGACATATATTCAATTTACATTCACTCTTCATGAACTGTAACAAATGAAGACATATTTGTGGAAGACATTGATCATTATCAATGCTGATCATTATCAATGCTGGTCATTAACGTGGAAAGCACTGTCTTGGTGATGGAGAAGGTTGACTGACTAGTTTTATAATTAAGCTTTCTCCACGTGAGAGGCTAAAGTATAATTTCCTCAAAGATAACCAGTCCCTTCCCAATTGCAGTTTTCTCTTCCTTGATGAGCTCTCAGGATCTCCCAAGTCTCAGCTGTAATGTTATCATCATTAAGCAAACACTCCAAGATATCTTTTGAATAGAGATTTTGGGCTTCCATAACTAGGCATAGAATACATAGAATAGTATTGAAAAAGTATTGCTATTCACGCACATTTGAAGAATGTGCCTCGCTCAACTGAAAATCCATAAGAACAGCAGCACCTTGAAGCTTTGGTTACAAATTTTAAAACTGGAGACATTCAGAGGACAAACTAATTAGTGCTGAGAATCTTTGTAAAGCAACATATAAGGCATCAATCCTTCTGTTTTGACACAGGCAAGGTAGTTCATAGGACAGCTTAATATATTTATTTAAACATACTCTGTTATGAAATCTGTGGTCTTTCCAGACAAATTTAGTGCTGCTTTTGACAAGTTCGGTTACTTTGTTAATTTGGATAGTGATTTCAGCATCCACAGTACATCATTTGTTACAACACACACTCCCAAGATAAGTAAACGGTTACACTACTGGATACATTTGGCCACAGATAAATATTGCTGGTTTAGCATAAGGTGTGAGGAGGAGGTCAGCAGAGAATGTTTATCTTGTTTATTCCATCAGTGAGACCCGTGTTCATTGCTACTGTTCAGACTGTAGCTCCTACAACAGTGATTCACACATTTGGAGGGCAACTGTAACAATTTACCAGGCTAAAAGTTCAGCTGTACCAGCTAGTGTCAGCCAACTCATTCAGTTTTGTGCTTTCTTCTGCACAGTAAAGCAGGGATTACTCCAAACCTCAGGCTACTGTGTATTATAACCTGCACCACAGCAAACAGAAATGTAGTGATCTTAGAACATGTCACTCTGTACATTTCTGGAAGAAACCAACATCCCAGAACTCTCCCTGAGCACAGGAGAGAGGATGTCAGTCAAAGAAAGGGTTCTTCTTCCTCTCTTTAATCTCTCTCCTTTATTTTTCTCTTTTTTCCTAATTTACCTGCTTTCCCTTCCATATGTATCTCTTTAGAAAATATGCAGGAATATGATACTTGGGCTGAAATGTTTGCATTTCATACCATATGTTCAGTTTATTATATAGAAGCTAAGCTGCAATTGTTCACTGTTGGGCTAAAGCATATATTTATTTTATTTATCATTCTTCTTAGTGTCCCATTTTCATGACTCCCTTTTGCCAGCTACTTCCTCTCTTTTCTCCTCTTCTTTCTTTTTTTCCTCCCCCATTCTCTCGTGCCTGTTTTATCTGGATTCAGGAAGTATCTCCTCAGCCTATTTTTGGTCATTTCTTTCTTTTGTTGCTGAGCAAGAAGAGACTCGGGGCATGGTGCCACTGCAGCTGTAAAAGGAAAAATGTTTGGAAGAGTGAACATTTTATTTCTGGTGCCTGAATATTATACATAGTGGTGTTTATGCAGGGGACTTATGGAACGTCACTATGTTCAAGCTCCACTTGGAGCGGGGGGGAGGGGAGAAATGTGTTTCAAGGAGCTGATTCCAGCTTCTTGATTCTATAAGGGGTGAGTGTCAAGGAGTAAGTTGCAGCCTGAAACTATGGGCCATTATGCTACCCTTGCCCTCAACAACATTAGTTAGAGCAGCATTAGTTAGGGGCTGCTCTAATTTATGCCACATGTGTATTGTCCTTGTGAAAGCTGGCTGACCCCCCTTAATAGATTACAAGCAGCCAGTGGGGGGGGGGGGCGGGTGAGTACTGCTCATGGTCACAGTAGCCTAAATTTTTACACTCTCTCTTTTCCTCTGCCTCAAGGCAGGAAGATCCTGCTCCAAACCAGTCAGTACTACCCAAATAACGGAAACATGAAATTTTACACTTACCAATCTGTATTAACACGCAAGGGTCTTTGTCTCAATGTGTATAAAAGGTTTGTGGAATTTGTGTAAGACAGAGTCTTTTGTACCAAGGTACAGGCTCTCCTTATTCTGCAGAATAAAGCATTTTCCTTATCCCTGTCAGGCTGTTAATTGGCTCTCAGCTAGGCAGACCCGATATTTCGGTAACAGTTTCTGGCGACCCCAGACGGGACTCTCCTAGCTCGGACATTGGACTCCGGATGGCTGCAGTGAACTAGGAGCGGCGCTACTGGGGTGCTTAACCCCTCTTCCTTACTCCGCCGCAGCCCCTGGGGTTCGTGCTCCGATAAGGTGAGCCCTAATAAAGGTGGCTGTTAAAAAACAAGCAAGTTTTTTACAGTGCTATGTAATTAAAATTTTATTTGGCTTTGAGGGGCACTGTATGTAGTAATGTTTTCTTTCAGTGTTTAAAAGCAAAAGTTTAAAATAAAAAGCAATCAAAATTCTGGTAAAGTTAATTATATCCCTTTTAAAGTAAAAATCTTTAAGCTGTAAATAGCTTTGAATCCAAAAGCAAGCCAGAAAGCATCTGTATTAATGCAAATTATCTAACTAATAAAGTAAAAGCCACTGAAACCTGGGCTGCATATAAAACAAATACAAAAAAATATGGGGTAATTCCTCTGTTTTGCCTAAAGTCAACAAAGGTATTTGTATATTTTAAGCAATAACTGACTGCCCAGAAGGGGTAGACCTCTGTTTTTTGTCTTTCAAATAATCAAAAAAAACTAATGCCAGCTAAACAGCATTCAATGTATCATCCATTTACTAGCACAATAAAAATTATGTTTTGTGTTCTATGTTCTGTCTTGTGGTCTTTGTCTCATGGCCAAAATTGTTGTGTTTAATGTTTTCATGGGATGGTCTGGTTTAAAATCAAGCAAAGGGGTTAAATTAAAATGCAAATATTTGTTTTATTCAACTTAAAATACAAAGTGTTTAAATAAATCAAAAATATGTAATATACTAAAATCTAACACATTTGCTTAAATAAAAAAAAAACTTCATTAGCCAAATCTTTTAATTAAAAATTATTAAAATTTGCATACCAACAGTTTTTAAAAGCAAAAACATAAAAAGTTAACCCACTCCCCATATTGTACATAAAATCCTTCTAGCTACCTCAAATTTCTAGCCAAAAAGCTAAAAATAATAAAAAGCTATTAAACTAAAAATTGTATTAAATAAACTCCTCAAAATAAATGTGCTTGTCCTGGCTTGTTGTTCCAAAGCTCTGTAATAAAGTAATTTTAGTAAAAGGGTATATGTAGCATACATTAAATAATAATATAATGTACTATATAATAGCAATGCTTTATGTGTTCATTATTAAAAAAAATATACAAGTAAAAAATAAAAATTTCCTTTATAAATTAAAAAAAGCCTAAATAAATAAATTAACTAAAAAAAAAAAATAGCTAGCAAACTAAAAATAAAACACTGGTTCCATTCAAAAACACTGCTCACAGCTAAAACTTGGCTAATAACCAAAAAAAGGGGGTGTATGTAAATGTGCCCAAGCAGCTATAAAATCTGCAAAACACTGCCAGGCACTAATAAAATGTATTAGGTTTCTTTTCTCACAAATAAAAAAGCGCTACCCAAAGACCCTAGCAGCCCTGCCACTCCTTAAAACCAAAAAACTAAATCTATGTAAAGGTCCACCAACAAAAGCCTGCTCTGGCTCCACGCTAAAAAGGCCCTTATTAAGTCCTGCTAACTACCAACACCGCTGTAAAGTGCCAAAAACTAACTGCTTGACCCATAATTCTCACCGCAAAAAAACCCCTCCACCTTGGAAAAATTCTCCTACTAATAATTAGCCTATTTCTCCTTCTAGCTCTGCTGTGCCTTCTAAACAGCAAAAAAACAAAACAAAACAAAAAAAACCAAGGTAAAGTGCTAGTAACCTCTCCCTTGTCCATTAACAAATCTACTGTGCCTTTGCATTGTTCTAAAAGCAGCAAAACCATTACAAAGTAATGTGCTAATAACCTCTCCCCTGTAAAATGCTAAACCACAACTGTTTAAAAAAAAATAAAAAAACACTCACTCCACTAACGTTGCCAAAGTCCAAAAATTCCTAACTAAAAAAAACATTAAAAACTAACCCTAATAAAAAAACAAAAAATTAAACACTAGCAAAAAAACCTTTGTAAAACACATGCTTAAAAATATAATATTAATTAAATTTTAAGGTTTGTTCTACAGGCTGCACCCTGTGTTCTAAATAAATCCTTCAGTATGTATTGCTCTCCCTAACTAAATTTTAAATAACAGGTACCGCAGGCACCTTGTGGCCCCTGCCATCTCCCCTGTTACCCTGTAATACACCCCCTCCTAGGCTATTAATATTAATGACTTTTAAAAATATAAAAAATAAAGAAATAACTAATATAATATAATACTGCACCAAAAAAATAGTATTAAATATCACTAAGGCTAAAAAAGCATTGCAGTAAAATCTAATATGTTTAAAAATTCAGTATTTCCTGAATGACCAGCCAATGGCCATTCAAAGTAATCTTAAGCGCCAAACTTGGTCCACTGCGCTTACAAACACATCAAAAGTACCATCTAATCTATAGTCAAAAAAACATATTTAAACACTTTCTGAGTGGAAGTGTAAACATTCACAGGGCTCCTTCCAAGCATTTGGACCAGTTAGGGGGGTGTGCGCTTCCACATACCAAATCCTAATAGGTCCATAAAAAAAATGCATGTAAAACTAAATTATTCACTAAAACATCTAAAAAATTAAACCACCTGGTATTCCTAATTAATTTATAGTCAGTGCCCCAATCCCTTAGTTGTCAAACAAACAGAATTCCATTCTTTTGTCCGTGAACTCATTCCTAAATTAAAGGTGGCTAAGTTCAAAAAAGCAGTTATAAATAATTCTGCAAAGCTTAAAAAAGCAGCTAATGCATTAATAAACACCTTTTAAAAGTTACAGCAAAAAATTAATAAAGTAGCAGAAGTGGTTTTGCAAAATAAACGTGCTAAATGCTATAAATGCTAAAATAAAAAAAGCTTGTGCTCGCATAAAAAAACAACTATTGTTTTTATTTTAATCACTCTGGCTTAATTAAACAAAATTCACAAGCTATTAAAAATGCTGCTGTTGTTTTACATGCTGTATCTCTTAATCACATCTTTAATTTTAAGAACCTTCTCCCAGACCTTGGGTCATAAATTACTGGCCTGTTCCGTACAATTCTTAAATAAATTATTTTCTATCTGTTCTTCCTATATATTGTTTAAATAATAATACAATGCGCAAAATGTCTGTATAATGCTGTTACCAAAAATTCTGCTGTCCGTAAAGCAACTCAGTACCTGTCTCTTCAGCTTAATAATAAATTACATAATAGGCCTGGCAATCTGGGCTTGCCAGGCCCCCCCAAAAAATTGTAAAAGCTGGCTAACCCTCCTTAATAAATTACTTTTTTTTTTTTTTTTTTTTTTTTACTGGCGCTTGTAAGTACTGCTCATGGTCACAGTAGCTTAAATTTTTACACTATCTCTTTTCCTCTGCCTCAAGGCAAAAAAATCCTGCTCCAAACCTGTCAATACTACCCAAATAACAAAAACATAAAATTTTACACTTACCAATCATGTATTAACACGCAAAAATCTTTATCTAAATATGTATAAAAAATTTATAAAATGTATGTAAAACAAAGTCTTTTGTACCAAGGTACAAGCTCTCCTTATTCTGCAAAATAAAGCATTTTCCTTATTCCTGTCAGGCTGTTAATTGGCTCTCAGCTAGGCAGACCCAATATTTCAGTAACATCCTTATAGAATATCATGGCAGTGGAAGATTAGCAGAATGGCACTTCACCACACCCCTTCCTAATACTGCTTCTTTCCGTCCCTCTTTTGACAGAGCCCTTATACTGGGCTGGTGCAGGAGTTAGCTCCTCTGGCATTACACTAGCACTGCCACTTATGCAATTCTCCCCTGGTCAGTGGCTACTGGAATCATTCTGACCCCTTTTTGCTGATTGAATGATGCAAAGGAACAGGTTGTGATTTAAAATGAGAAAAATGTCTCTACATGATGTGGCTTTGCAAAGGTGAATTTCATTAAGTGAGTGTGACATTGCACTCCATATGTTTATGGAAATATGCTTAGGAGTGTGAATATAATGTAATTGAATATGCTTTATGCTAAAGGTCTCTTGTAAGATATCATTACAAAGCTTATAATATACTGAGTGTGTTCATCCTATGTGTATGTATGTATGTATCACTCTTGTATCTAAAGCTAGAAATATGAAGTTTTATTCTGAAGTCCTACTGTAACTATGCAGTGTGGGCCATTGATGGTGGCTTGAAATCTTGGTGGCGCCCATTAACTAGGACTATTGGTTGTAAATGGCTCTGTATACTTGTAAGCCTTCCTGTGTATACCTGTGTGCCTGCCAGTGAGTAATGAAATCTCACAGGAGATGTGAACATGTCACATGACACTTGAATCCATCTTAAACCTGGTGCTTTTCCATTTAGAAGGAGGGGTGGGACCCAGAGAGACAAAAGATTCCTGCCTTGGGCCAAAGCTATAAAACAGGGTGGAACAGAACAAAGGGGCTGCCAGTCATGAGAAATCCCGTAGTTACCACCTGAGCTGGAACTAACAAGAACTGTACTAGGGGAAAGGATTGGGCCTAGAGTAGGAAGGAATCTAGTCTGTGAAAGAAGCTTATTGGAACATCTCTGAGGGTTGAGATTTACCTGTATTCAGTTTCTTAATCTATTAGGCTTAAACGTGTGGTTTTGCTTTATTTTGCTTAGTAACTTACTTTGTTTTGTCTGTTATTACTTGAAACCACTTAAATCCTACTTTTTATTCTTAATATAATCACTTTTGTTTATTATTAAATTCAGAGTAAGTGATTAATATCTGGGGGAGCAAACATCTGTGCATATCTCTCTATCAGTGTTATAAAAGGCGGACAATTTATGAGTTTACCCTGTATAAGTTTTATACAGAGTAAAATGGATTTATTTGGGGTTTGAATTCCATTGGGAACTGGGTGTCTGGGTGCTGGAGACAGGAGTACTTGCTGAGCTGTTTTCAGTTAAGTCTGCAGCTTTGGGGATGTGGTTCAACCCTGGGTCTGTGTTACAGCAGGCTAGTGTGCCTGGCTCAACAAGGCAGGGTTCTGGAGTCCCAAGATGGCAAAGAAAATGGGCTCAGAGGTAGTTTCAGCACATCAGGTGACTGTCCTAAGGGGGTCTCTGTGACTGAACCCGTCACAATGAGGATAAAATTAAATAAAAATAGAAGGCAGGACAGGAGATTCTGGTAAAGTACTGCAAAATCTGAATTCAATCAGATCGAAGGAAGTAAGCAAATCAGCTATCATGAAAATCATGGATGAGCTATTACTGGTATTTTTGCTTCATTAATACACAATGATCTGAAATAAAATATGGAAGGCAAGCAAATAAATAGATGCAGTCAGTTGGGATGGAGGAGGGATGGAAAGAGACAGACTGAAAGATGCATACAGCTTCAGTGCAGCAGAACAAGGGTACTGCTAGCAACATTCTCACTTGTTCTTGTTTCACTCAATCAACAGCAGAGAGATGAACTGTGAAACTTAAAATAGACAGTAGAGCCATGATTAGAGGGGGTGGAGAGACATCTCCCTCCCCCCCAGCAGAAGGTTGTGCAGGACAATCAGGGCCATCCTTAGGATTTATGGGTCCCTATGCAGTGTTATTAAACTGGTGTCTCTATGCCCGACAGCAGCCTAGGCTCGCAGCCTGGGGTCGGGGAGGGATGATCCAGCAAAGGATAACAAGCCGCCCAGCCCACCTCACAGCGGCAGAGAGTCACAGTTCCCTGCAGAGAGTCCCATACCCTCTTCCTCACGCAGCATGCGCGGCACCGGCACATTCAGCTCTGTAAATATGGCCCTTGCCTAAGGACACTGCAGCGCGCGCTGGGTGTGCGGGAGCTGACCCACTCTTACAAGTTGTAAAGGATGGTGGGTGAAGCAGCCGCTTAAGGAGGTTAGCTCCACAGCCCACCTGTGGCCCCGCCCATACTCTACCCCTGCTTTGCTCCAGGCCCCGCACCCAATCTGCCCACGCCCCATTCTCTACCCACTGTCTCCCTCTTCTCTGATCACCTCCTTCCAGCCAAATCCCTGAACCCAAATGAAGCAAATGACATTTGAAAAAAACACTCTTCTGCGATTTCTTTCTCAAGAAAATGGAGCATGTTTTCCACTGCATGCTGGAAGGTGAAGACTGGACATACAGAAGGTACTTAATTAAAAGCACTAAACTTGGGAATAAAAAATGTCAGTCACAGGTTTTTTGATATACCCTGAAGTTTGTCAGAGATTTATTTGCAAAAACTTTGTAGTAAGGGCAAGTCAGCTGTCCTACTGAATGTAACATTAAATATTATGGAATACATGATGCAGCTCTTCTCTGTTTTACATTTTCTTAATCAGTATTTCTAAGTTGATTTTATATTTTAAATGTACTCTTAAGCTTTAAGATTACTACATATTTAACTCATTGAAACAGACATAATTTAAATTAATCAGTCACAGAGGTTTCGTGTGTTCATAACAATGTTCATTGCTTTTAGAAAAAGGGAACACTAGTTACATCTCTACCTCGATATAACACTGTCCTCGGGAGCCAAAAAATCTTAGTGCGTCATAGGTGAAACCGCATTATATCAAACTTGCTTTGATTCATTGGAGTGCTCAGCCCTGCCCCCCCGGAGCGCTGCTTTACTGCGTTATAGCCGAATTCGTGTTATAGCGGGTTGCGTTATATCGGGGTATAGGTGTACTTTGTGTGATCTCCATAACAATAGACATGTTTATGAAATTTCACCAACTTTAAAAAATATGTTTCCAAACATTTTAAGCATAACAAAGGATTTTATATCTTACTAAGGTACTGATTTCGCCAGAGGTTCTCTTAAAACTAGTTCATCAAATAGTCAAAAGTAAAGAAAGGGAAATTCATTTGTCCAGCTAACTGGCGGGAAAGGAGTGTTATCCCTTTAAGGGCTCTCTTCAAGGATTTTTTAGAGATGTGATTTTATCATCTTCAGGAACACACTAATGAAATATTTTTAAAGCAAATTTTAAACTAAGGTCCTGCAGACTAACATGTTCTGAGTAAATATTACAGTAATGCACAACTGTTTTTGTCAGTAAATTCAGAAACTGACATTATATACCTGGAGGTTGGCAAATGCCTGTTGAAATGGCTTCATTACTACTTGAAGAACAGGAGTACTTCTGGCACCTTAGAGACTAACAAATTTATTTGAGCATAAGCTTTTGTGGGCTACAGCCCACTTCTTCGGATGCATAGAATGGAACATATATTGAGGAGATATATATATATATATACATATACAGAGAGCATGAAAAAGTGGGAGTTGTCTTGCCAACTCTGAGAGGCCAATTAAGTAAGAGAAAAAACCTTTTGAAGTGATAATCAAGATAGCCCAGTACAGACAGTTTGATAAGAAGTGTGAGAATACTTACAAGGGGAGATATATTCAATGTTTGTAATGGCTCAGCCATTCCCAGTCCCTATTCAAGCCTAAGTTGATTGTATCTAGTTTGCATATCAATTCCAGCTCAGCAGTTTCTCCTTGGAGTCTGTTTTTGAAGCTTTTCTGTTGCAAAATTACCACCTGCAGGTCTGTCATTGAATGACCAGACAGGTAGGAGAACACTTTAACCTGTTAAATGGTAAAACAGTCACATACATACAAAGACTTCAAAGTCCATCAGGTTCCTAGCAGTACTGGTGAGTTTGCTGGCTTGAAAGTCCCTCTGGAACACATCCACAGCTTGGATGGGTCATTCAGTCCTTTTTTCATAGCTTCAGTTTGTAGCAAAGTTCCTCCAGAGATAAGAAGCAGGACTGAAGACAAAATGGAGAAGATCCAGCTGTCTCTTATAGTCTTTTGCCATGTGGCTTGGAGGAAGTTTGTTTCAAACTCAAGCTGCCCAGCTTGAAAGCATTTTTGTCCATAGGCATGCCCCTGCATGCCTTGCTGAGTTATAAGGTGTATCCCTTGCCTTCTCTCAGTGGGTCAGTTGTATAGCTGATGGTCCTTAATGGGCCATCAAGCAGGCTAGGCAGTGCTGATGCCAAACTGTCCGGGGGTGTCACCCAGAAGCATAGCGTATGTTCTGCAGCACAGAAATACATACATATCTATAACCCAAGATACAAAGGTGATACAAATATATAAATGAGATTATCATATCTGGGAAATTATAACATTTTTTCAGATATCTTACATGGCATGTCTGGCATAACTCATTGCAATTTTACAATATTGGTATTCATAATATCCTAAAGTGTCCCCCAGATTCCATACAGTATCACACCATTTTATATGGTTTTAGAATAACTTCCATGGAATCTTTTTATTTTTCTTTAGAGCCCCATTGTCTTAATTTATATTAAATTCTATGAGGTCACAAACATCCCAGCTGCTGTGTGATTCTGGACCTGACTCTTATCTTACTTTCACTGATGGTGTAAAACAGATTAACACTACCAAAATTAATGAAGTTACGCTGCTCCAAAACAGATGTGAGATAAGCATTAAACTTACTGGGTCTTAACTTCAGCCAAAAGTATTTTTAAATCCATTTCTAAGAGCTAGTGCCTGGGCTGTCATTCAAAGCCACCACTCCCAATCATCTGACCAAGTGTTATTCAATATCCCTTCACTCCCAATCTGTTGGCTGCTAGACTACATGGGGTAGCCTGACTATCCAAAAAGGTACTATTTGTAGCTCAAACAAAAACCATTCTCCATTCTGCTGTTTACATCTTAAAGAACCTCTGTTTTTCAGACAATTAGTGCAAGTAAACACCTGATCCTACTGTAATACTGGAGTAGTCTATACTGAAGTCAAAGGTGTGATTGCAGCTCAGGTAGGCATAATCTAGTTAGCACGGCTAGCAATAGCAACATGGACCCCAGCATGGGCTAGCAGTACATATCCAGTGTGCTGGGTGGGTATGTACAGCCTACATTGAACCTGCGCTGCCTCAATTTCACTGCTATTTTTAGCCATGCTAGCTAAATTAAAGCTAGTTGGGAGGCAGAGGGAGGAAGGCAGTACGCCTACTCAAGCTGCACTCACACCTCTGATTGGGTAGACATACCAATTGTGCCTCATTGAAGTAAATGTAAGCATTTGCCCATCTTAGTTGGTTGGGAGGCCTGCAGTGATTTTTTTTTCCCACCTTTTCTCTGAAGAGACTGAAATAGCTCAAATATAGTATCTCTCCATTAATGCATTACATGCATCTATTTGGTATTTGTTCTATGGTACATGTGATAGGAAAGTCAGGGGAGGAAATCTCCTTGCTGCTTGTTAAATATTACCATTCACAACCTGGTTAAGGATCTGGTCCTGAAAAGTACTGAGTACCCAGCAAAGCACTTAAGGCCATGCCTAACTTTTAGCTCATTAAAAAGAACAAGAATACTTGTAGCACTTTAGAGACTAGCAAATGTATTTGAACATAAGCTTTCGTGGGCTACAGCCCACTTCATTGGATGCATGTAGTGGAAAATACAGTAGGAAAATACATATATACACAGAGAACATGAAACAATGGGTGTTACCATACACACTATAAGAAGAGTGATCAGTTAAGGTGAGCTATTAGCAGCAGGAGAGAAAAAGAACTGTTTGTAGTGATAATGAAAATGGCCTGCCTATATGACAATGGAGATGTAAGGAACTGATGGCAGGAGGGAGTGGGGGCGGGGGGGGGAGGAGACCAGGGAAATAAGCATGAGGAAATAATTTACTTTGTGTAATGGCCCATCCACTCTGAATTGGAATTAATTTGCAAATGGACACCATCAAACTAGGCTTGAATAAAGACTGGGAGTGGATGGCCATTACCACAAGTAAATTATTCCTCATGCTTATTTCCCTGGTCTCCTCCCCCCCCCGCCCCCACTCCCTCCGGCCATACAGTTCCTTACATCTCCATTGTCAATATACCCAGTCTTTATTCAAGCCTAGTTTGATGGTGTCCAATTTGCAAATTAATTCCAATTCAGCAGACTCTCATTGGAGTCTGGTTTTTTTTTTGTAATATTGTGACTTTTAGGTTTTTAATCGAGCTCATTGATGTCCAGAGGGCTATTCAACTGTTTCAAGTTAAGTACATGTTTCAGTGCTTTCCTGGGCTAGGGCCAATGTTCAGAACCGTCTTATGTCCTGCTTCCTATTTTCTCAGCTAGGATTTTGTGTATTTTCCCTCTTCTATGTTTTTCCATCATTTGCACTAAGATCTGCCACATATGTTATGAGGTGCTGCATACCTGTGTCAATAGCCTTATCTTTGTTGTATGGCTTCCCTCATCTATGAATGTTACAAACAATTCACTGATTTACTGCAATATGCACAAGTAGCTCTCCCATGGAAGTAATTCAGTGCTCCACACATGCATTCAAGGACAGAATTTGTTTTGATCTTTAGTGTTCAGGGGCTCCCCCACCCCCTTGGGTATTTCTCTATTGACTTTCACTATGCTCTCCTTGGATTCACAGTTTGGCAGGGTTTTCATGGTCCTGTCAGCTCTAGTTAGCACAAAAACGGGGCATTTTTGCACTTCATTGACAGTGGCTGGCGGAGAGGAAGTGTGTGGGCTAATAATATGCAAATACTGCTGTGGTATAGTTATTCATTCTTTTGAAATATAACCTGATAGCTTTGTTTTTGATTTTCAATTCATATTTTGACTAACGTGAAGTGGTTCGATCTGATTTATCATCAACTTTTGGATAAAAGTGTGGCTCTAGCTAAGGTGAATAATGTCATTAAAATAGTATCAGAGGGGTAGCTGTGTTAGTCTGGATCTGTAAAAGCAGCAGAGAATCCTGTGGCACCTTATAGACTAACAGACATTTTGGAACATGAGCTTTCATGGGTGAATACGATGATGAAGTGGGTATTCACCCACGAAAGCTCATACTCCAAAACGTCTGTTAGTCTATAAGGTGCCACAGGATTCTCTGCTGCTTTTGTCATTAAAATAAAATGCTGACAGTGTAAAAGCCATGGGAACATCTTTACTTGTATTTTCTGATAACTAAAAAACAATATTATTTGCTCATGAAATGTTCTGGCTTGACAGTCAGGGAAACAAGTCCTCTATCTGCAGATCAAGTAGAGCACAGAAAGATCAGAGCAAACTTCTTCACACCACTGCCTGGCCAACGTGACTCTACCATCTTTCCAGGCAGCCCCCTTTACAGGTGTAAGATTTCCTCGCTTTTCCTGAATGGGTATTAGTGCTGAACGTGATGGCAGTTTTGTTTACCTCCTCTGAACTGAGAATTCAAGCTCGGTTTTCACAGACACCAGACAACCATAAGGTGGAAGTAATTTTTGGTCACCACACTACTGACTTAGGGTACACTTATATTGGTAATGTACTGTAGAGGTAAAATGCCATATATCTCATTGCCCATCTGTGACACTGGCAGACCAGGTGCCACCTCTTGCCAAAGCTTTAGGCCTCAGCCGAGCACGAACAAATTCATTGCTGGAAACCAGTCTATTTCATCTCTGTGTTAGTATGGTTAAGAGGAGTATTGAACTTATATCAATGTGTTTAGTGTTTTGATTTTATGAAATGTTTGTAAAGTGCTGCATGCATTAATCTCGCTTATAATACCTTTATCATGTGCTATATTTCAGTTTTTGCTTTGTATCTTTAAAAAATATTTGCTCTGAAACTGTGAACCTAGGAGGAGCGATCATGTCCTGCTCATCAAGAAGGCCTGTCTAAACTAAATGGGCCACTGTGGGACATCACAATACAAAGACTTTGTTAATTACCCACTTGGTCCCATGAAGAGGCTATATGTCAAAGTGCTCCTCCCATCAGTTTGAATTCTGAGAGAAGAAAATAAAAATAGCTGACAACTATCATAAGCATGCCCAAATCTGGACCTTAGCGTTCAGAAATCTGGGTGCCTGCATGAACCCCTCTAAGCTTAATTACCAGCTTAGATTTGATCTCGCTGCCACCAGCCAAAAATTCCAGGGTTTTGGCTCCCTCTGGTCTCCCCAAACCCTT